>NC_084852.1:24877871-25002555 GCF_951802175.1 Populus nigra | reverse complement strand
TAACTAATACATCAATCTTATTCCTAAATATCTTGGATTCAAAACTCATCATGTTCAAATTTCTAATAAGAGTTGATCCGATCATTCATGATTTCTTTTGTAGCAATCAAGGAATCGATTCGAATTGAACCTCATTTTAATATCATTGAGCAACTATGATCATTGCTTCCTTAAGAGCTAGAGCTTCCTCCTGGAGTGCTGATCTGCAAATCTTCTTTGAAATTCAACCATCAATAAAATATACCTTTTCCATTTCTAAACACCATATTGATACCTGTTTGACTTTAACCCTCCATGTAGGAAGCATCACAATTTGCCTTAACTCTTTCCGTTGTCAGGAGGAAGGAGACTGTTCAGCGAAACATTATATGATATGTGGACATAGTTGGTGTTAGGCCTGAAGAGACTGAGTTTTAGAAAACTCTACACTACCAGAAATTCGCTAAATAGCAATGGATTTACCGAAGAAATATTTCTGTCGGTAATTTGAGGTTGAAATTATCGACGGACACTATTTCGTCTGTAATTCAGTCGGTAACTATCGATGACAAAATTCTATCGGTAGTTACCGACTGAATTACGGATGAAAAAGTTTTCGTCGTAAAAAAAAGACGGGTCGCTGACGTGGAGGTTTTGACGGGTTATTTTTTCTGACAAATTCAAAAAAACAGCCCGTTCAGCGACCGCCATTTATATTTCCGACGGAATCCCTTAACGGATTTGAAATGGCAGATCTGTACGGTGACATGTCGATTGCTTCGTTAGAATCATCGATGGTGTCACCAACGGAGTGTCCGTTGGTGAAACTGTCGGGAAAAATTAATATATGTCCGATCTGCCGACCTTCTCCTCCCCTATTTCTCCTTCTTCTTCCCAATCTCAACTCTCCCCATCTGCAAACAAACAACCACCCCTCCCCCCTAACAAAAATCTCCATTATATCAGCACAACAAGTTATATTTCTTGAAGTTTTGTGGTCACAACATCCGTGTTCTGATTTACCGACGGATTTTATCAATTTTTGTAAGTAATTCTATCTTTTTAAATTTTAACATTTAATTAAATGTCAATTTTATTGTTTTTTTAGTATATGTATTTTGTTAGTGGATGTACATGTTTTATTGTTATTTCTCAAACAAACTTGAAGTATATGAATGTATAATTCTATACCTGTTATGGTTTGTTTTAGATTTTGTAAGATTGTATTTGTTTGTAAATTGTTAAAACTTTATGGAACTACCAAAGTACATGTGCTGTTTTGAAATAATTAATAGCTTGCTTAAGGGGTCCGTTTAAAGTTTTATCAATGGTATTGCGGAGTGGTAATTTTCATAAATTTATATATTTTATTTTGTATGGACGTTGATAAATGATAATGAATATTTAATATTTATGAGAAGTTGTGATTGGTTTGTTGGATAATCTCGAGGTAAAGTAATATTTTTGCAAGTTTGTTTACCTAACTTAGTTAATTAATACATGATGTCATCATAATTTTATAGAGGTTTGATATAAATCATGGATGATCATTCACAGATGTATCGAGATTCACCCCAAGGATTGCGGAGGATGGATTATTGTAACGGGGTTTAGGGTTTTATTAATTTCACAACATCTATTCCTAGAAATTTTACTGGAGACGGTATTAGGTGTCCATGCAAGAAGTGTCAAAATAAAAAGTATCTGCATGCAGATGTTGTAATGATGCATCTTCTACACAAAAGGTTTATGGAGAATTACCAGTGTTGGTATGCACATGGAGAAGCATTTGTTAGTGAGAGGAGAATGGAAGAAACGGTGGTTGGGTCTACTTCTAGTGCTAGCAACGTGCATGAAGCGGCAAATGACAACACTAATCCTTACAGAAATATGGTTATGGATGCAATAAGAATGAATCAAGGTAATGTCAGTCAATGTCCAATCGTAGAAGAAGAACCTAATGCAGATGCAGCTAGGTTTTTTGATTTGTTGAAAGATTTTGACGAACCATTATGGGATGGTTGCACGAACCATAGTAAATTATCGGCCGTAGCACAGATGTTCATCATCAAGTCAGATCACGGGTTGAGTGAGGCCGGGTATGATAAAATTATTGAATGGGCAAAAAGCATTTTACCTGAAGAGAACAAGCTGAAAGAGAACTTCTATGCTGCGAAGTCCATGATGAAACCCCTCGGTTTAGGATACCAGAAAATTGACATGTGCCCTAACTTCTTCATGTTATACTACATTAAAAATGTTGAGATGATCGAGTGCATGACATGCGGGCATTCCCATTACAAACCTAGAACTGGCAGGGGAAAGACTCTAGTGGCATATAAAAAACTTAGATACTTCCCGATCACACCTAGACTGCAGAGGTTATTCATGTCACCAAGGACTGCTGAGCACATGACATGGCACCAAGCACACCATGCGGTTGATGGAGTGATGGTTCATCCTTCTGACGGTGAAGCGTGGAAACGCTTTAATAGTGTTCATCTTCACTTTTCAGCTGAATCAAGGAATATGCGTCTTGGGTTGTGTATAGACGGATTCAACCCATTTGGGTCATTTGCTGCTCCTTATTCTTGTTGGCCGGTCATACTCACAGTTTATAACTTGCCACCGAGAATGTGTATGAGGCCGGAGTTTATATTTTTATATACTGTCATACCTGTTCTAAGCAGCCCGGGGCGAAATATAGATGTTTGTCTTCGACCGTTGATTGATGAGTTGGCGCAGTTGTGGTCCTCCGGAGCTCTGACTTATGATATATCGAGGAAACAAAATTTCCTTATGAGGGCGGCTTTAATGTGGACTATCAATGATTTTTCAGCTTATGGAATGCTTTCTGGTTGGAGCATGCATGGGAAATTCGCATGTCCATACTGCATGGAAAACAACAAGGCATTCACGCTAGCAAATGGAGGTAAAACTTCTTTTTTTGACTGTCACCGTCGCTTCTTGCCACTTAATCACAGGTACAGAAAGAACAGAAAAGATTTATTTGTTGGCAGAAATGAAAAAGATGTTGCATCCCCGCGTCTTTCTGGTGAAGAATTGCATGATGTTGTCTTAGAGTACAGTGACATTGTGTTTGGCCTTCAATCAGGTAAGCAAAAGTTTCCTGGTTTTGGTTTGACCCATAATTGGGTAAAGCAAAGTATCTTTTGGGAGCTTCCTTATTGGAAGACCAATCTGCTCCGCCATAACCTTGACGTCATGCACATCGAAAAGAACATGTTTGAGAACATTTTCAACACCGTCATGGATGTGAAGGGGAAAACAAAGGACAACATCAAGGCTAGATTGGATATAGCTTTATACTATAACCGTAAAAATATGGAGTTGGTTTATGATGAGTCACAGGTCGCAAAACCAAGAGCAAGTTTCATGTTAGAGAAAAACACACAATTGCTAGTCTATAAATGACTTAAGAGTCTGCGTTTTCAGGATGGACATGCATCGAACATATCAAGGCTGGTTAATACAGAGGATTGCAGATTGTATGGAATGAAGAGTCATGACTGCCACGTGTTTATGCAAACACTCATCCCTATAGATTTTCGTGATTTGTTTCCAAAGGGAATATGGGATGCACTCACGGAGATCAGTCATTTCTTTAGAGATATATGCTCCAGCAAGTTGAATGTTGATCACATTGAGAGGCTTCAAACGAATATCATCGAGACACTATGCAAACTTGAGATGATATTCCCTCCATTATTTTTTGACTCAATGGAGCATCTCCCTATACATCTACCGTTCGAGTCAAAAGCTGGAGGATCAGTCCAATATAGATGGATGTACCCATTCGAACGATTAGATATTACAGTTGCAATGTAATTCATATATAAAAGTATTTTATATGTTTTTCTTAATTGAAAATAGTTGATTAATATTTCAATACAGGTACTTGTTTAATCTCAAGAAAAAGGTTAAGAACAAGGCGCATATTGAGGCTTCGATATGTGAGGCCTATATTGTTAAGGAGATCTCAACATTTATCTCGTACTATTTCGAACCTCATCTGAGAATGAGAATCAATCGCTTTCCACGGCATGATGATGGCGGTGAAGTGCCTTCCAGTGGGAACTTGTCAATATTCTCCAATACTGGACGACCCACACCTAAAAATGCTATAAGAGAAAGATATTTGTCGGAAATAGAGTTCAAACAAGCACACAACTATGTTCTATTTAACTGTGATGAACTGAGACCTTTTATTCAGTAAGTTTATACTAATTAAACTTTGTTAGTAATATACTGTTAATTATATATTGTAATATCATACACTCATCATCACATGTAGGTAACATCGATAATATTTGCTCTCCAGTAACTCACAGCTGACCGAATCCCAGATCTTTCAATTACAAGATGAACAGTTTGCCACGTGGTTCAGAACACATGTAAGCACTATCACAAACTCATTCTAGCTTGCAAAATTACTATACGTATGCATGTCATTACGAGATTCTCGTTCATTTACTGTTTATTGATGTACATTACATACAAGGTTTATCAAATGGGAAGGAGTGCGCCTAAGTCATTGTCTTTACTAAGCCTGGGGCCTGAAAGAAAATGTAAGTGCTACAACGGGTATTTTGTCAATGGATATGTTTTCCATACTGAAGAATACGGGCAAGGAAGAAAGATATACAACAGCAGTGTTTGTATTAAAGGATCCACTAGTAGTGAGTTAGAAGTTGACTACTATGATAGATTAGAAGAGGTCGTTGAACTGCAATATCATAACGAGCAGAATAGAGTGTTTTTATTCAAATGCTATTGGTATGACACGACTGACAGAGGAATCAGAGTTGATCCGCACTATGATCTGGTCGAAATCAACTCAAAAGCTAGACTCCGCAACATAAACGATGTCTTTGTTTTCGCAAAGCAATGTTAACAAGTTTATTACACATACACCCCTTTATTTAGAAAGGATCGATCAAGAGTGGATTGGTAGTCCGTTTTAAAAACAAAACCCCGGGGTCGTGTCGAGGTTGTTCAGGATGAGAACGAAGACACAAGTGTGCGAGATGAAGTCTTTCAAGTTAGTGAGTTGGTTGAACCATATCGAGTTGCTCCTTTGATTGAATTGAAAGAAAATTCTAATTTTCATGTTTTTGATGATAGTCTTGTTGATGTTGACGCAGAGGAGTTGAATGTTGTTTTGAGCTCTAGCGGACAAGTAAATGTGGATGAAGAAGACGATATCCATATTGAAGATTGCGATGAGGGTGATGACAATTCAATTGATGACGAAGAAGAAGAAAATTCTGACTAACAATCAAATTTAAGCCCTGTGTAAAACCCTTTTTTTCATGTAATTTAGATTATGGATGATATATTTTGTAACACGAAATATTTATTACTTGAAATAATTACTTGAAATGCCACAATCACGAAATAATTACTTGAAATAATTATAGATCATGGATGATATATTTTGTAACACGAAAATAATTACTTGAAATGCCACAATCACCGACGTTAATACCGACGAATATATTTCCGTCGGCATTTCACGGAGAGTTCAAAAATAATTACTTGAAATGCCACAATCACCGACGTCCATACCGACGGCCTAAGTCTGTCGGCGTTTCACAGAGAGTTTGAAAATAATTACTTGAAATGCCACAATCACCGACGTGCATACCGACGGATTAAGTCCGTCGGCATTTCACTGAGAGTTCAAAAATAATTACTTGAAATGCCACAATTACCGACGACCATACCGACGTATATAAGTACGTCGGCAAGTTGTCAGCGGGTCAATTTTACCGACGACATTACCGACGGACCGTGTGAATTCCAAAGGGTTGTGTATTAAATGCATCTCTAACCGCGTCAGCTCGCCGATGGAATTACCGACGGACCACGAAAAATATGTAGGGTCATTAAAAATTTTGGTGCGAAATTCAAAATTTACCGACGGATTTTTGATACTTCACCGACGGAATAAATTAAAATAATAATTAATTTTATATCCGTTGGTGAATCCGTTGGTAAAACTGCCATATAAGTCCCCCCAATCGCCGCTTCAGTTCATTTTTTCTTCTCTTCAGTTTTTCACTGATTTTCTCCTTAGTTTTTCACCGATTCTTTTCCTCTCTGTTCTTCAAAGGTTTCACCTGCAATCTCTAGCAATTTTTCTCGTGAATCTCCATCAGTTTAAAAGGTATGTATGTTTTTTGCTTTAAGGGTTTTTTTTTTGCTATGCTTTTGGTTTTGGTGTATTTTTTGTAATGTAGATATAGTCTATAGTTTTTTTTTGCATAATTCATTGCTAAAGTCTATAGTTTTTTTTTGAATTTATTGAATATTTTTTATTGTTGTATTGACATAATTATTATTAGTTAATTTGTTGAATATTTATTGTTAATGTTGAATTTACCATAGAATTAGTAATTGAATATGTTTCAATAATTATTAATTTTACTCTATTATTGCATGATTTGTGTTTAATGTTTTGCATTTATTTTGATTGTTAGTCTAGATTTTTTTTAATTTATTGTTTTGTTGTATTGGTATAATTATTGAATGACTTTTTGAATTGTAATTGTTAATGTTGAATTTACCTTAGTATTAGTAATTGAATATTTTGGAATAATTGTTAATTTTACTCTATTATTGCATGATTTATGTTTAATTTTTTTCAATTAATTTTAATTGTTAGTCTACAGTTTTTTTTTTTTATTGAATATATTTTATTGTTGTATTGGAATAATTATTAAATAATTTGTTGAATTGTAATTCTTAATGTTGAATTTACCTTAGGATTAATAATTTAATATGTTGGAATAATTAGTATATATTGGGTCAATTGGTTGTGGCTTTTATTAATATGTGCAGGTTTGTGGATTTGGGTAGTATCCGGTATAGGAGAGTAGTATCCGGTATAGGGGAGGTGCTGTCGAATTTTTTTTAATATTTGAATTTAATTATATAATTATCTGTATAAAATTATGGAGATGCGTAGAATGAAAACCAGAGCTAGTCACTTACGTACGGTCGCAGCTAGTTCGTCTAGCAGCGATGATGATATTTCCTTAGGTGGCTCTCAAGAAGAGGCACCTACATCACCTGCACCGTCAACCGATGTTGCCTCTTCCAGCGGTACTTCACAGCGCAGAGACGGCGTGGCTTCGAAGCGGAATCAATTTACCCGCAAGTACGAGGCACAGTGGAAGGACGACCTTTCAATGTAAGTTTGTTAAGGTTTACAACATAATTTATGAAGTAATCACTATTTAATTTATTTCATTTATTTTCAGGTTCACAAACATTGAGGCCGCCCGAGTAATATCATCGGCGTTTAAATCATCGATGAAAATTCCATTGTTTCAATGGAGTCAGATATTCAAGCATCCTGAATGGATGCTTCAAATCAATGCATGGTTTGACAGATTTCAGGTTGGTGTTAATTTATAATTTTCAGCTTATTTCTAATAAATTATTAATATAATTGTAAATAAATTATTGTTTTTATTTAAACTTGTTTATTTATATACAGCACAAATTCTGCTGGGACAGTGAGCATAACATTGTTGTGAGGAGGGTGTGGGAAAATCACACGGCAACTAGGTAAGATTGAAAAAATACAAGATTTTTTTTAGACTAAAATTTATGTTTCGAAATGTAATTTTTGGTTGCATGAAGTAGATTGCGTGATTTTTGGTATGAAGCACAGAAAAGGGCAAAAACAATCACGAGGGATAGGGGTTTTCAAGGATGGAACAATGTTGGGGTTTGGAGGGATTTCAAACCGATATACATCCCGGAAGATATATGGCCGCAATATCTTGAGCACGTGACGTCTGAGCAGTTCACACGACGCTCATAGTCCGGTGCTAACAACCGGAATCGGCCAATTCATGGCTCGGTGACAACGCACACTGGCGGCTCCGTTTCGTTTGCTGCCCATGCGAAACGGATGGTAAGATTAATTTAGATGAAATATATCGTTAAATTAAGTTGTTGCTAATATATCTTTTTTCATTATAGGCTGCGTCTCTTGGACGTGAGCCGAGCCCGATGGAGCTGTTTGTGGAGATGCACGTGCGGAGTCAAGACCGCCAAAAGGGAGCGCAACAGTTCGTTGATAACCGTGCTCAACATTTCATGGTATGTTTGTTCGACCATTTTATTTTGTAAGTTATTATGTAAGTTATTATGTTTATTGAATTGAATATGATGATTACTTTTTATTTTTATTTTTAGGAGACCTATAATAATCAGTTGAGGGAGAGATACGGGGACGATATTTTGACCCATCCGGAATTCGATCCGGATTTGTAGATGGAGGTTGGCTCGTCAGGTGGACCCGATAAAAATCGGGTTTATGAGCTCTCCAACACTACGGCCGACAACTTGCGGTCGACCCGTAGTGTTTCAACCGTTAGGAGCTCCCAATCAATATCGAGCTCCCAATCTAAGGAGTTCGTGGCCTTGCAGCAACACATGGCTCAGCTCACCGACAAATACGACCACCTATCAGTGGAGTACGCACAACTTAAAGCATCTCAAGCACAACAAAAAGTGATTTATGAACAGCTTCGCGAAATGGCATGAACATGGCAAATAGTGGAACATGTGCGCCTAATCCTTTTTGGCCGTATAACCACCAGCCTCCTCCTCCAGGATCTCCTCCTTCTCCTCCAGCTCCACCTTTATATTAATTTGTAATAAACATTATTTACCTTTAAAACTTCATTTAATATTTTTTTTGAAACATATTCAGTTTGTAATGAATATTATTTAACTTTGATTTTTTTTTGATGTTTAATATAAAATTTATTTGCATAATTGGTTTGTATTACAATTAATTTATATAGTTTTATATTATATATCCTAAATAATTTTTTAAAAACAAATTTAGAAAAAAAATATTACCAAGGATTTTACCGACGGATTCATTCGGTCGATATTTTAAACACTCACCGACAGACTTACCGACAGAATTAATCTGTTGGCATTTAACAGTAGCTGCCACACTTACCGATGAATTGACAGACGGATATATTCGGTCAGTATTTCATACACTCGCCGACAACTTTACCGATGGTTAATAGCCGTCGGTAACTCACGATATCACCGACGGACTAAAAATCCATCGGTATATTTCAATCGGGAATCTTTTTTTTTTTGCGCGCAAATTCCGTCTGTAAAATCATCAGCAAATGGTTTTTTTGTTTTGCCGACCGATATAGCGACGGAATGGGGAATCACTGACGAAAGAAAAGCCGACAGACATACTCCGTCGGTGATGACATCGGTAAAAAAATCACAGACGAACTTCTAATCACACACCAACAGAATGTTTCCGTCGATAAAACTGTAAAATCTTGTAATGCTATGCTGTGCGTAGAACTCGGCAATGTTGGGATCGATTTGCTTACCTTCCATGACCCATTTATTCCTTGCTTTCCAAATCTCTCAACACATGTAGGCTGCACGGGTGACAACATATTCCCCTCATTTACATCTCTAGATGTGTTGAATATCTGAATTGATTTAGGCGTTGACAATCCGGGGTGTAGCCCAACTTGTATGCGAACCAGGCTTCCCTTTCATGATGTCAGGAGAACAATGCACGTTCATTGATTTCCTTCTTTTCTTCGCACATTTGACATTAATCGGAGGGAACGACATATCTTTTAAACAAGTTTTCTTGGCAAGGGAGAGCATCCCTCATCGCTCAATAAATAAATGCGTCCCTTTTAGTGCAACTCGGATTCTCAAAATCGAATTCCATCTTGAAGCATGAGCGTTAGATCTTGACGTGCTTGAAGCTACTGTTCTCTCCTCTTACCTGACAAAGCAGCCAATATCCTGACATGACAAAGCAGGTGCCATCGTGATTATAATGCCATATCTGCTTATTATTAGTTGCTAACCACTAGAGTTTTTTGGGCATCTTCGATTTCTTCTCCAGACAAGATGATCCTAGATCATCCCAATCCCTTTGATTCTCTTAGTACCTTTTCCCATTTATAAATGGAAGGCTTAATGGATATGATCTATAAATAAGGGAGGTCATGAACCCAGGTATCCTTCCAATATTAATGTTTCCACCCTAGAAACTTTTCTCCTTAATCCCAACTACAGAACATCTCTACGGTCTTAATATCAGCCCATCCTTTTTCAACGGCCACGAAATCTGAATAGGGGAAGTAGAATACTTTTTAATGTTCCCACCTAAAGGTCTTGATCTCTACAAAAGATGCACTAAGCTTGCTTTCCTAGCAAAGCAATATTGAACTTCTTAGCATCTCGCAATTCCATTGCGCCTTCGATTTACGGTTTCGTGAGCCTATCCCAACTTTGACAATTAACATAACCTAAATCCCACGCCAAAGTAATATGTAATAGGCATAAATTAGGGTGGATTACAATAATGAATTTTTATATATTTTTTCTTTTTAAAAAACCCATTGAATTGGCATACATGGGTAGATTTGTAATTTCACATGTTCATTTGTCGTTCTAGAATTATTGAGAGGCATCCTTGTCCTTTCTTAATTTTTTTTTACAATAGCTTTACTTTAATACCTTTTAAAGCAAAATATCAATTAACTATGATTAGAGGCATTTTTGGGTTTTTATTTTTTTAATCATAATACAATGATTCTATCACCCTTAAAATCAAAATTCTCAAAGTATCTTTGTAGGGGCTAATTTGTCATTTTATAATGGTTTTTCAGAATAACTATTTGGTCCTAGGGTAATGTTGTTATTTGATACATAAAAAAAAAAAAAAAAAAGCTGCTAGCGTGTGCGGCTAACTTTAGTGGTGAAAAATCTTGTTATGTCGTGTCATTTGATGTGTCTCGGTGTCATATTCCTACATGGACAGTGTGTGTATGGTGATTCTGTCCGGTTTAGCACTAATTTGACTTTTTTTCCTCTCTTATCATGTCTCTCTCCTCTACCTTTGCGTGCTGCTCATGAAAAAAATCACAATAGCCCTTCAATATCTTTTCCTTTCAGATTTAGTCTCTATTTATTGAATTGTAATTGTTTTATTTGAGAAAATCATTTCAAATTGGATTTTTTTTTTCAATTTTATCCTCCAATTTCTCATCTCTCAAATTTGGTCTACATTCTTTTGATTTTTTTTTTGTTTGAGATGATTTATAAATTTTATTTATTTCTTGCTATTTCATCCTTATGAGCCTAAGTCTAAGATTTCACTGGTTACAATCTCACTGGTTACAATTTTACAAGATTAACCCTCGTTTAAAGGATTCACCTAAGTTTGGTTTAGTTTTTTATATTATTAAATTGGGGTACACACACACACACACATCGATTCAATTACCCGAGTCTCAAATTTCTTTTATTTATTTGAAAATCCTAGTGTCGCCTTAACTTTTTACTTTTTACATCCAGAAAAATTTGTCCCAACCCAAGGTGATGCACCAGCCACTAATATATGTTTACTCAAGTCAGTTTTTTTAGTTATTTTTAATTGTTTTTTCAGCCTTTAATATTTGGTTCATTATGATTGGGCTTTCTAATTTGTTTTGTTATGGGTTTCATAATTTTATCACAATCTCATACCCACATTACAAATTTTGCATGATAACTATAATTGGTCTGAGTCACTTTAGTATGTCATGCAATGTGTCACCATTTAAGTATTTAAAAAGTATATCAGCGAGTATGAATTAATTTTTTTAATTTTTAACATCTTTATTTGTTTTGTTGAAAAAAATAATATTTGACATGTGTCATAGCATAGGCCAAAAAAACTAGTACCCTTTCTATTTCTCATTGTTAGAATTCCATTGAAAGGTCTAATGCAAGATTTTTTTAAAAGAAAAATAAAGAATTTCCTTACTTATTTTTATTTTTTTAAGTTTAAAATTTTTATTTTTTTCTATTCAATATTATTATGTTTTTCTAGTTTTTCCTATTCGATGAGAATTGTTTTTTTTTTTTTTTTTTTTTCATATTCAGTATTACGAGAGTCTTCTAGTTTTTTCTATGTAAAAGTTATAATAGTTTTTTAACAAGTGAAACTACGATAAATAAAAATTAAATATTATAGGTGTCTTATTAGCACTCTTGATCTCTGGAGTTTTAATTTGTAACAAACCCTGTTATTCTCACTTTCGACTATGTCAGTTGCCTTTACGATACTCAACTGTGATCTCAAAGAGTTTTTATTAATTACAAGTTTATTATTATCATGAAGATAAATTTGTTCAAGAGTCATGTGTGTTATCAGAGTTTTTCTCTTTATATGTTCTCAATGTTTAGTATTACTCAAATAAATATCATGCATTTTCAGAGAATGAATTCTACACATAGTAGGAAATTATTCTTCTAATGTCAAACAAACATTGAAATATAACCAAAACATATTTTTTTATTAGAGGTTGAATTAATCATCATCATAAGAATTAAGCTAAAAATGATTTAGTATAATATGGTATAATTTGTGGCTTCTTTGAAACATGTATCAGATTATTCATGACAATCATATCAACTCTATTAAGCTGTTCAATAATTCCTTTTGGCATCACTTTGTTTGATAGAATCTAAATATCAACATTTTTTTATATGGATTGCCATTTCAAGTATTGTTCTCGTTGGGCTAGGGATGCTATTTAATTCAAACCTAGAAAAAAACCGATCCAAATGAGTGGATTTTTTTAAATAATTACCTTACATGAAAGATGATATATAGAATATGAATATTGTAAAAAAATAATCTAAACCCTTGAAGATATATACATCAATATCATATTGATGGATCAACATTTTTTGGCATCATGAAAAATAAATTTTGAGTCTAAACCCTTGTTTAAAAGATCTAAAGTTAAGGTGATAACCTATTAATAGGTGGGAAGAGCTTGCGTTTATACCCAACATCTCTAAACGTGGTAGAATACCAGGACTAAATGAAATGGATCTAACTTGCTTTGAAGCCCTAACACCCTTGGAGCCATGCCTAATTGGGCATGGATCTGGTAACCCCATCGACCTTGAGCTTGGTTGTGTGCCAAGCACAATTAGACATGGATCTGTCGTGCTGTCAGACTCACACTATTGGGCTCATCTATTTGCTAAGCCCAAACGGACATGAGTTTGGCAAGTTGGTAGACTCGCTGCCCTTGGCTTGGCATCGTTTCAAGCCTAATTGGATATGAGTGTGGTATGTTGCAAGACCCAATGCTCTTAGACTCGGTTACATGGCAAGCCCAAACAGACATGGGCCTCGCAAGCTTCTAGGCCCACCTCTCTTAGGCTTGGCATTATGCCGAGCCTAATCGGGCATAGGTCTAGCTTGCTGTCAAATCTAATGTCATTGGACTTGGCTACGTGTCAAGCTCAAGCAAACATGAGTCTCGCGAATTGTCAAACCCACTGTCTTGGGCTTTGCATTGTACTGAGCCCAATAGGGTATGAGCCTGCGCGAGCTGCTAGACCCAACACCCTTAGGCTTGGCTGTGTGCTGAGCCCATTTAGGCATGAGTCTAGTGAGCTGTTAGATCCAATATCCCTGGATTTTGCTGCATGCCAATGTCAATTAAGCATGGATCTAGCAACCTTCTCAACCTATCGACCTGGTGTTTGGCTGCGTGCCATGCCTAATTAGACATAGGTCTGACGTGCTGGCAAACCTATTGACCATGGCTTAGCAGTGTGCCTAGCATAAATTGTTAAAGGCCTGGAGATCATTGTAAGTCTCATGTTGGGTCATGAAGCTCCATTTGTTTATTCTTATGACTTCTAACATAAAATGTTAATGTCAAGGATATTCGTCTCCCTACACCCATATGTGTATAAAAAATCTCTGAATGATCTATCATATTTTTATCTTATTAATATTGTGTAAGAGATATTTGTTTCTCATTAATGTTGTATAAGAGATATTTATCTATCATTAGTGTTATCAGAAGAAAATGACTCTTCAACAAAACAATAAGGCTGAAGGGTTATAAATACCTCCATGAACTACCCAAATAAAAGTTTCACAATTTATATTTTGTAGAGACGAATACTTTTAACTCTCAGAACATTCATCATACCAAAATAAAAACAAACACTCTTGTTATTAAAATTTAATACCCGTTAAAAAACTTTATCATCCAAGATTTCCTAAACCCTATTAAAAGGACTGTTTTACTGCTGTTAGATTTTTTTATTACCAATCATCCACTTTTTAAGCATTGAAGAATGAAATATTGCATGGACATATAATTACTCATTGTGCAAGCACCAAAAGAACTGCATTTCGAAGCCTAATGAATTTTAAATCATCGCATACACATATAGATAAAGAGAAATTCTTATTTTTTAAATCTAGTATAATATATACATATCAGAATAAAGCCTAAAGCCCACACAGAGAACTGATCATCACGGCTATTATCTTTGAAGGAGTGAGTAATGAATAGTTTAAAGAGTAAAATTTCTCGTTCAAAATTAATCAAAAGGTTCAGTTAAAAGAGAACGCTTTTATTTCCTATTTTGAAAGAAATCATCAGATTTGTTTCCTTGCAGCATTAATATTCAAGAACCATTCTTTTGTTTTCATAATTCTCTCAAGCCTCTTAACTCGTTCATGATCAAGATTTATAATTTGCGATCAAGATCTAGCTTGTTTCAAGCATGGAAGGACGAAATAAAAGAAAGGCAATCCTTCTATAAAAAAAAAAGAAAAAAAAAAGAAAAAAAAAAGGATCAGAGGGCATAAAAATCTCAGTTAGAGTGACGCTATTTTCTCTCTTTCTTACAAATACAACTAGACCTATTTATAATATAATTATTTAAAATTGAAAATTTAAGGATATTGAATATAAATTAAACAACGGGCAGAGCTGATATAAAACAAAGTAAATTTAAAAATCATATATGAAATTTGACATCATGCTTATTTAATATTTTGATAATTTTTATCTTATCTCAAAGTTGTATTTATGCTTCTATGACAAAAAAAAATATTGTATTTATACTTTGGATTAAAAAATTATGGGATTTATCTGAAAATAAGAAAATTTAAGAAAATTAATTTAATCACTAATAGCGTAAGACTAATAATCAAATGTTTTATACATTTTATGATGTAGTAGTGTTTTTTTAAAATATTTTTTATTTGAAAATATATTAGAATAAGTATTTTGTATTTTGTTTTATTTTTTACATCATTATATTAATAGAAAGCATTATAAAAAGTATTAATTTAATAGTTTTTTAAACTAAATATATTTTAAAAAGCACCCAAACATAAAAACAAATGTACCTAAGTTTACAGGCACTCCAAAAATTAAGACTTGGTTGCTGAAATATATTGAGCTAGTCCATTAAACAAAAGGTTCAGAAGATTAAAGTAATTTCTGACTCCAGACGACGGAATGTATATGTCAACATGACAATGGAAGGTAACATGAATTCCACAGAAACATGCAAAATTATGCTAAGAGATCAAAGAAAATGAAACTTAATGAATAATTAAAACCATAAACATCCAAATTAATGAATGGAAAATTTCAAAATAATTTTGAAAAGAAATTATTAGATACAACTCAGGGTATAATGTTTTTTCAAAATCCCTCCTAATTTTGTAAATAATTTTAAATAAATTGAACAAAATGGCTTCCTAGATTAATGAATATACAATCTTGCCTTCCCAAATGCCACATGATGGATTCATCCCTACCTTGAAATAATCTTAATTTCGTTTATCTTTGCTTAGAGCAATTTCCAGAAAATATATGTTATATTCGAAATGAGATCAAGTGTATGTTCAAGTTTCTGTTTAAAAATGTGGTAGAAATTATTTTTAAAGTATTTTTTATTTAAAAATATATTAAGATAATATTTTTATATTTTAAAATTTATTTTTTATAATAATTTAAAAATATTTAAAAAAATTAATTTTTTTAAAATTTAAATTTTAAACAAACAATATTTTAAAGACAATAATAAACACACTTTAAAATTCCAACTTCATGATTGGATTCGGTAGTTGCTGCTTTAGTCATGATTAATCCTATTCGTGTAAGAAGCGGTGCTTTTGATTTTTTTTCAGAAAGCACCATGGAAGGATCCTAAAGACATCCATCCATCCACTAACAATTCCGTCTGTAAGTGTTGGACTGAGCACTATACCAAACTGGAAAAGATTCGCCAGTGAGTGCTCCCGCTCAGGTCAACTTCTAAAAGTTTTTGCAAATGAGTTAAAATTAAATAACAAAACAAAGCATATTTCCATAGCCAAACTGTGTACATATCACAGACAGCACACGATTTAGCCATGCAATGCATTATTATTAAATCAGCCCAGTTAATCATGAGAGACAGCTCAATTATTCAAGTTTTAGATTTATGTTTTAGTAATTATAAGTTTGAGTTCTTTTAAAGTCATTAGAGATTTACATGGTCGTTAATTTTAGGATCCATGAGATTAGTCGAGGTACATGTAAATTAGCCCGGACATTAACGTTAATAAAAAAAATTCAATTCAGTTTAACAAGTCAACCTAATATCCAATCAGGGCTGAATTTTAAGAAATTAATTTGAAATTGATTTAATTTGATCTGTTAGATTTGTGAGTTAATTTATAATAATTTTTCCTTTCAAACCCAGTTTTAATTTTTTAAAAAAATTAAAGTTACATTATTTTTTAAAAAAAATGAAACTATTTCATTTCGATTAAGTCATCCACTCAAACTAATTTAAAAACTTCATTGCAATGCGCTCTGGGGTGCCTTCACTAACGCCAACGGCATGTTTCAAGCACTCAAAAACAAATGATATAGCAAAGTACTTGTATATTTATCATGGATGCAATGATTACTGAGTAATGATAACAGAGAAGAAGTCAACCCATGATATTATGGGGAGAATCAAGATTCATAATCTTATCAATTCACCATGTAATGGCATAGGATTCCCAAAGCAACCTTTAAAAAACATTCTCGCCATTTTATTCAAGTTTTGTTATGATTACTCAAAATGAAGTGGATAAAAATTGCTTCTTGCTTGTCCAAAACACTATCATCATTCAGTCGCAGCATGCAACATTTGAAGCCCAGGATGAGCAGGCTGACTTTCGTCCATCTTCTCCTGGCGTGGCTGCTGCTTGTAGCTTCTCAACAACGTTTCTCCTCCAATATCAAGGTCCAAGCTGTTGAAGCAGGCAAGCAACTTCTCCTTTCTTTTTCAATATTATTATTGCCAGTATCCTCTAGTGATTTATCAGGGAGTACAAGGTATAAATCCTCCTCGTACCAATTTTGTGCTAGAAAGTTGTAATGGTTGACTTTACCATGCCTTTGCTGTCACAGTTCATTTCAAACCGAACCCTGCTCAACTTACCTCAAAATCACACAAGGGAAACGTCTTACCAGTTTGGGTAAGGAATTCAGTCTACAAACATTTACTTTCACCAATCTTGATGCAAATGATCGATGCCTTTACTCTCTTGGTCCTTTCATTTATGCTACGACACAAACAGGTTGCAGAGAAGAGGATTCATAAAAGTCCATCAGGACCCAACCCTGTAGGCAATCACAACCCACCATCCAAGCAATGAATCGACAGACGCGCCTGTTAGCACAGCCAGTAGATGGGGAGGTCCACAGTATTCCATTAAGGTAGGAGAAGATCAGCTGGTATTCATTTAGGTTGGAAAAAACCTGATCCCTGGGTTTTTATGCTTGTATAAAAGATGAAATTAGCTTAGATTCATCATCTTAGATCAATTTTCGATGAAGAACATCCACGTTTCTCGTCTCTAGTAAAGCCTTTTGTCATGAGTTGTTTCTGTAGAGAAAACACATTCCAAACAGAGATTCCTGTGTCTTAATCAGATTATATTGTGTACGCAGAAACAAACATTCGTCAATCATGCTAGATAGTAATTTCAGCTCCAGATTATTCTCAAAAAAATGCGAGAGCAAACGTTGTAACCTAGCTTTCTCAGGGCGGTGTAGTTTGCCATCTCCCCTGATTTCCGAGAATCAAACCAAGCATTTTGTAGAAAAAATATACATCAGCTCAAGTGTGCAACACAACATTTCCATGCAGAAGCCTCAATGAACTGAGAAATGGTGCTTGTGGGAACCAGGTGAACACTAAATATGAATTTCCAGCTCTAAGAAATTTGCCGGGTTGTCTTGATCAAGTTTTTTAACCCTTTTATAAAAATTGCACTCAAGACTTTAAGCAGCTTCCTTTCCATGTCGGATTTCTCTTTGGCTGTGCCATACCAATGGCATGACAACACGACAATGCTTAATAAATCAGGCATAATAACAGTTCAGAATCGGCAGATTTGCATCATTTGCAACTCATCTTGGAATGAGCCACCATAAAAATGGCACTATATATCATCTACAAAATACCTTGCTGGATATACAGGACCTGCCAAGACCTACAATCATCTTGTCGGTATAAAGGTTTTTATACAGTTCGCTTTCTCTTTGACCGCTTGCTTTTCTTTGGCCGTGAAATATCAGGGACCCTTTTGCTTGCAATAGATGCATATGTTTCTTCCAGAACCTCCTCCCCCTGTTGAAGAATTGAGATTAGTTACAGACACAAGCAAACATTAATAGTATTATGAGCTGTCTGATTTATCATTGCTAGTAAAGAAAAAAAAGGTGTGGTTATTGACAGTGTTGGTGTTTTTATATAACGTAGACTAGTGCCCTCAAATTCCTTGGAAGCAATGAAATTTGTTTAGAATTGCGTTGTCTCTTCAATCCACTATTGCAGGAATTTTCAACTGTGTTCGACTAGCCCACATCGCTTGCAAAGTTATTTACAATGTCATGGTCGCAAAAGAAATTTTAATGTTTTTTATTAGAGTCCCTTTTTGACAATAGAACATTCTTTCTTTGAATCCTAAGAAACGCCAGTGCTTATAGGGATCTGTGGGCTTCACTTTATGGCAGTAAAGAGAGTTACATGTGAACAATGTTCCATTTCCACAACTGCATATGCTCGAAAACCATATACACCTGCAGGCCCGTACAACACCCCTTACCCCCACAACCATGGGCTATGTGAATCCACTTCAAGGGTCAATCACTCACAATGGAGCAGTGAACCACCAGCTGCTACCAAAAAATCAAGACAGCGAAATGATTATCACATTGGGCGGAACTCTTAACTGTGTCAAAGATCACCAGTTTTCAAGCCTCACTATTTTCTTATACGCTGTATTAAGAACCTCAGAACATTGATGCATGCATAGGAAGAGTTAATATGCCTTTATGGCAACGATGAACATCCTAACAAGGTTTTAACCCTCCAATCCATTGTCCCGCAACAAGCTCTTCTCAACCAAAATGGACTACAGCGAGCCTAAACATGTAACTAGTGCCATGTTTCACAAGGGAGGTGATATCCACACTCCCACTAGTTTCTTTTCTTCGAAACAGACAATTACACTCAAGAAAGCCATCTTATCAGTCTACCTGTCTGTCTCTATCTCTCTCTTCCTAAAATCTGTAGCACCATAACTACCAGTCTACCACCACCACATCAAAAACTTGTTTCCATTTCCTTTTCCTCTGTGCTTGATTTCTATTTCTTTTGACTGATATCACTGTATATCTCACTAATACAGTCATTTCACCTCCACTGTTGCCGATCACCACCATGCCAACTGCAACTCAATCAACTACTATCGATGCCTTGATCCACCAAACCAATGCTTTCTTGACCCGAATGGAATCATCTGAGCCGGCCACTTGAGATTAGTTCTACCTTAGATTAAGGGCATATTTCATTATACCCTTAAGCTGTATGTACTGTCTACTTTGCCCAAACTGCAAATGGGTTTTCATGTTTTGACATTTCTGCACTTCTAGCAGATCTGGTTGTTGTCTGTTTATTTGATGCGAGAATTCCCTCAACACTTGGGCAGGGTATATCAAAGACTTCTATATGTATTTGATCATAGAAATCACAAAATAAGTGCGGAAAGGAAAAAATGCCAGCCAATCATGGTACATTAATAAATACAGGGGGAGTGATCAAAAGTCATTCGACTAGTTGCAAATTTCAAAAATTGCACTCGGGATAGTTTGGGAAGTGAGAAGTTACAGGTGATGTGGGTTTTAAAAAAACCAGAGACAATCAGAAAAATGTAGAGTGAGGGTGATTTTTAACGAGGGGTATAGTTGTCAATTTATATGAAAATGAATTAAGTGGAGTGTGGTTATAATGTTTGAGCCTTTAAGGGTGTGGATATCACCTCCCCACTTTCACAAGACTCAGACAAGTGATGAGTTTAAGAAATCTTATTACTTGTATGATGATAATCATATGATATGAGGCTTCATAAATCTAACATGAGGTTGGTGGGTTTCCTTGCAATGCATGACTATCGCCACCATAGAAATACAGACACCTTCCCTTTCCTGGCCCACTAACAATCACCATGATTAAAAAAGTTGAGAAATTTAGATTTCAGATAGTATTCAAGATGGTTTTTGTTTGTATCAATTAAACAACTCATAAGAGCTGAAATTTAGGATTTACCTTGTCATTGGTCTCTTCATCTGAATCCTCATCAGAACCAGATGCAGAATCCAGAGCTTGAACACCTTCTGTTGGCAATGCCTTGCGCAATGTTTTGCTCTTGTCTTGTTCCTTTAACTGCTTGAACCTGTTGATTTCCATCTTTGTTTATCAGACCCTTTTCTAGCTGCTGGAATGATAAATGGTACTTCAAAGAAGAACACTGACCTATCACCAGGCTGCCCTGGTTGTGAAGCTGATCTTTTTGCACGTCCTGCAGTGATGATTCCACTTGCATTCTCATTAACCACAGGCTTTGCACCACCTAATTTGCGTAACCATACCTGTTGGGCTGTGCTGAGGACGTTGTTTGTGAACCTGTATATCACAAGATATACTTTATAGAATGATAAACCACATTGCACACACACACACACACACACTAAGAACCATTACACAGCTTAACAAGGGTGAAGTATATATAAACACCAAAACTCATGCCTGTGTTTAACTAAAGGACAACTGCAAATTTCACTTCTTTAAGCAAATGTGGAGGTGTTCCAGAAGCCAGAGGAATTAACAGCAAGAGAAACTTCTGAAACCACACGCAAATGTACAGACTAGTTTATGTGGGAATGAAGTTCAACTATCAGCAAAATGATTGAGTTACAATAAATGCTAACTTATTTAACCTAAAGAGAAACTGATGTCAATGCACCAGTTAAAATGCCTCTATGACACATAATGAACAGTGTTCATAACTTTTCCATGTGAGGGAAGGTATAAATATGAACAGAACAAGCACAAATGCATGACATAAAATTAACAGATGTGCTATTCCTGCTAATGATATTCCACAGTGACAATATGATGTGAGAGGTTTTTATTGATGGCACAAAATCATAAATTGATGGACTTCTTGCTTCCTCAAAGTCAATTAATGAAGCTAAATACATGAATACAAAACATGCATGCATTCAGTTGTGAGTGACATTGCCAGAAAGAAACGAACCAGTATATAGATAATCCTGATGGAACAGACAAAGAGAAGTAACCAATCATGATGGGTAGAAACTTGAAAACAAGAAGTGTATTCTTTTGAGTCGGATCATCTGTCTGTGAAACCAGAATAATTCCAGGTTAAAGAATCACTGGATGAATAACAATGAAATACAGAAAAAGAGATCCATTTCTCTACCTGGGGAGGTTTCATGATCTCCATTGATACATACTGAGAAGCAATGAGGAGGACAGGCAAAACCAGGTATGCTGCAGTGTCATGCCAGCCTAATGGTGGATGACCATCCTGCATGACAGAATAAGATCATGTAAATCTGCTGCACAGTCTAAGGGAAGAAATACGACATCACATCCCCTCACTAATAGTAAAATAGTAAAACAACAGCTAATGCAGTTACATGTAATTTATGTTGGAGTGTAAATTAGTCATCTCTTCACATTCAAATAACCCATGGTGTCACTGGTGTACATTAATTTATCCATAGCATCACAATGGAAGTACTCCAGAGGACATGAAATAAGCAAACAGGCAAAACTGAAAACTAAACTTCTTCTCTTCTCTCTCAAACCACTTGGCTCACCTCTTTCAAAATCAAGGCTAGGGTATTTGAGAAAGGATACTTTTGAAGAAGAAAATAATAAGAATTAATTTTATCAGTACATTAAAAATAAATAAATCTAGTTCTAGTATAATGGAGGTGGATACCTATAACAGCTCCGAGGAACAAAGACATTACAATAGTTAACAGATAATATAATATGCTGCATGTTTTACTACGACACACTGCAACTGAAAGATCCAATTCAAACACAAGCAAGGATCAATGGCGAGCATTTTTTCAACATATATTAAAGAAGCTCCAAGGGAAAGTCAAAGATTTTGTGAAGATGTCAAGAGCACAACATTTTTTTTTTCTGATGGACAGCATGACATCATCCACTCATAGAAACACAAAAATGCATCTGCCAACAACTGCATTTCCTAAAATTCCATAGAGATTTAAGTGCAGCAAAAGGCACTCATGGTCCCTGCATGACCTAGATTTCATGTTTAGATTTGCTCTTATAAATCCCACTCGATGAAAAAGGGGGAAGTGATAAGTTGATTTGGCCATGTCGAACGTAGGCCACAAGAGACCTGGTTCAGAGAATTAACAAGTTGTTAAGAGAAAGCGGAAAAGAGGGGAAGAGGGAGACCTAAGTTAAAATGGATGGAAGGAGTATCAAAGGAATTACGAGCTCAATATCGAGGTGATTTGGTATGTGATCATGTGAAATGGCGCTAAAAGATCCTTATAGCCTACCCCAACTAGTTTGGGACTAAGGCTTTGTTGTTGTTGTTCCAAGTAACTCTAATAAAGGCTTGAATGATGGAATTACATGAGGATCACTTAGGGCAGTGAGCAGGTTGGGTCAAACACCAATTCTGCCTTGAATTCCTTTCCCGGTATTTTAAATCCAAAACTGGTTTACAGATCCAATAATTAATCAGAATCAGTTACAAATGGACAGATCCAAATTGATTTGATTCCATCCAAATTATGAGAATCCAATTTTATAAATACATTTGTGCATCTGTATATAAATATATATATGCAAATTGCTCATATATATAAGTTCCACGTTAAAGAGAAAATTTTGAGACAGAATATAGTCATTTGTTCAAATTGTGTTGAAAATCCACTTCTAATACTTAAGAAACAGATAAAACTTTAT
Organism: Populus nigra; assembly: GCF_951802175.1. Lineage (NCBI taxonomy): Eukaryota > Viridiplantae > Streptophyta > Magnoliopsida > Malpighiales > Salicaceae > Populus > Populus nigra. Next base: position 24,979,344 of record NC_084852.1, on the reverse strand, counting down.
ATCTTACTAAACTGCACTGGATCTCACTGTTTAAGCTCTACAATTACCACCAGGTCCTCATCAAGATTGAGAGTTTTGGGACACAGAAACAGGAGCTTCAGATTCTAAAGATGAATCTGAACAAATATAAGAAAAATTTAGATCTCTTGACAGTATAATAAGAAATGTATAAAAGATGTCTGACATATTGCCATACTAGAGAAAGAAACAGATCCTCAGATAGGCACCCAAGGCTGCCTAGCATCATCTTTCTGTGCCTAACAGTGAAATTACCTCATCAAACCTGCAATCTAAGAGCTAATGAAGCAATGTCACGCAACATAACCCTGGGAAGGAGATATAACTATTACTCTAGCATTCGTGCAATCACAACCTCATGCCCTGACCAAAATTTATCTGAATAAAGTATACCTTAGTTTATGGTGTTGTCACAGATTACTCCAGTATCTCATCTATGCTGAATACAACTATTCAAAAGTTAATTAAAGAAACTCAAGAGAGCTAAAATCCACTGAGCTAATCAAGTTCATTTGGAAAACAAACTGTATGGATAACAACCCGCAAATGAAAAGCGATATTCCAATCTGGCTCTCCAATTTTTCAGACATGTGCTTCTAACGAAAGTGGTAAAGTTACATCAATAAAGATCAATGTCACAAGTTTTAAGCAAGTAGGGAGAAATGAAAACGTTTGACATCGATGATAGGAGTAGAAAAAAATAATTGTTAGATTCATGATTATGATGAAAATAAAGTCTCATTACCACGAAAGGAAAAAGCCAGGAAATGCCGGATCCACTTTGTCGAGCTGCAATTGTAGTTGGCCCACCCAAAGAGGGTATCCAAAAGAAACCTTCCGTCAACACTCCCTTTAAGAAAAAAATTTACAATTATCAGCAATGGTCAATTTGTTCTGCACACACATGAACTGGCATGCTGAGCACACATAACATTGCACAAAAGATAACATGGTATCCCAACCTATTAAATACCTCATTTGCAACGTTTGAAAGCGCTTGATACAGGCCTATCCATACTGGTATTGTAGCCAAAGTAGGAAAACAACCTAAGATGAGAAGTTCTTCAGCATTAGCACCATAAGCCATACCAGTATTTATTGAATATGAAAACAGATGCAATGCTTTAAAGCAGTACCTGCTAACGGATTAACTCCAGCCTGCCTATATAGACGCGACGTCTCAAGCTGTATTCTTTCCTATTAATTAAAGGGGAAAAAAAAGCTTACCTCATGCGCTTAAAATCAAGCTGAAAATACAATAAATTGAATGCAACACGCAGCCTCACCTGATTTCCTGCATATCTTTGTTGAATAGCTTTTATCTTAGGTTGCAGGTTTTGCATAGCCAGTGTAGATTCAACCTAAACAAATTAATGACAACGAAAACAAAAAACTTACATTTTAATAATAATAGAATTAGTTTTTAACTAAAATTGATTGAGAAAAAGAAAATCACCTGTTTCTTGGTCAAAGGCAAAGTAGCAACTTTAACAGCAATAGTAAGCAAAATAATGGCAAAACCATAAGCATACGGCACGTGTACAGCTGAAAGCCCATCTTTCAACACCTTAAGAACGAATTCCATACCATCAGAGATAAAACCGAACCAACCGCCGTTCTTTTGAGCAGCATCAGCGGTATCAGATATAGTAGTGGAAGCAGCGGAATCGACAGCGACGGCGGCATCGGCGAGCGTGTAGAAAAATCCTTCTGCTCTGCTAATAATTGTATTAAAATCAACTGAAGAGTGCAAGTGATGATGAATTGGGGGAATGTTATCGTGTAAGCTTAACTTGATTCTGGTGGATATGAATCGACGGTTGGTAGTGAGAGCGTGGCGAGAAAGAGAGGGGAGAGGTGTGCCGATGAACGGTGGGGATGAAAGGAGAGTTCTCGCCATGGAAGGGGAGAGAAGTGTCGTTGTAGGGGGGTGGGGGTCAGGTTCTCATGAGAGTTGAAGGAGTGGTGGAGCTTGGACGTGGAAGAGGTGAGAATTTTTTTTTCTTCTTCTTTGAATTATCCGTATTTTTATTGTATTTGGCAGAGTGGGAATTCAGGCGGGTTTTCTTTGCTGATTATATTAGCGAGTGGAAAAGTTCCACGATAACAAGGGGAGAGGTTTTGTGACTCTAAGAAGTAAATTATTACTTATTGACAAAAACTGATGCCCCTTGTAGATTTTAAAAAAAAAACATTTAAGGTTTTTTTTTTAATATTTTTTAAATTTCTTATAATCCAGGGGGTGGGTTTATTGAATTAACTCTAGATTTTTTGTTTTTATTTTATTTTATTATTTAATATTTGATTGATTGATAATTTAATTTTGTAAAATTTTTAGTTTGCTTATAAGATTATTTTGATCTTATTATCAAAGACGTAATTTTAGTGGTTTAACTCGAGTTAATTTATATTTTTTTTAATTTAATTTTTCTATCATCATTTTATTATGAAATGAATTTTATAAATTATTTCGACTTACTTTTTATATGGTCATTCCAATCACATATTCTAGATTGGGCCTGAATTGACATGTTAACCTATTTTCGACTCAAGGTGTTTGATTTTTAATTTTTTTTTCAATTTTATACTATAACATTAGATTGATTGAAAATTAAGTTCTATAATTTATTTTGATTTACTTTCTATAGAATTGTTCTAATCTTTCGATCCAGGTCACAGATTTGACAAGTTAATTCGAATTAACCTGAGTCAATTCAATAAATTTTTGTTTTTATATTAAAAAGATGTCTTGATGAAATTTTTTTCGGTCAAATTACTTTTTAATGTTATCCAAATTATTTTTAAATTTATTAAGTTGATCAAGTTATATATTAAATTAACACTCACATAATTTTTTAAAAAAGAAATTTACAAAAAAAAATACATTAATTTAACTAGTAACATAGTGGAACCAATTATCAAGTCTATCTTCTATACATACGAAAATCTACATGTTCTGTTTTTGTCTATCTATTTATATATTACTAGCATCAGTACCATGTCATGTTCTGTTTTCTTATAATCCTGTTTTTGTCTATCTATTTACTGGAATCTGGTTTTTATTTTTTAAAAATTATATTTGATATAAATGTAAAAATATTAAAAAAATATTAATTTAAAATAAAAAAAAAATTTAATTTTTTTTTTAAAATAGTTTTGAAATGCAAAAAAGATTAGAGGTGATCATTTTCGGTTCGGTTCAGTTTTTATTAAAAAAATAGCTAAACCAAAAAAAAATTTTAAAAACCAAAACCGGCTCAAACCGACCGGTTTCGGTTCGATTCGGTTTTTTAGGGTAAAAACAGGTCCAAACCGGTTTGACTTGGTTTTTCTGGTTTTGGCTCGGTTTGACTCTTTTTTTCATGTTTTGGTTCGGTTTTGTTTGGTTTTTTTGGTTTTTTGCTTATAAAACCGGAACCGAACTGAATCGGCTGGTTTTTTTAAAATTTTAATCAGTTTTTTTTCGGTTTGGTTTTTTCAGTTATTTCTTTTTTAATTTTCTCAATTTAATCGATTTTTTAGTTTTTTTCTCGTCCCTGAAAAAAAATGGATTCTAAAATACATGAAAAGCCGAAAAATCATCGGCTCATTGCCGGCCTGTCCTTTTAAAAAGTTTTGTATAACGTGAGCTTATGATCATAGCGACCTTCGCCTTTTTTTTCCCCTCCCAGAAGAGTAATTATATTTTTTAAAAGAATAATTACATTGATGTTGTTTTTATTATTCTTATTATTATACTAACTTCACACTTTTTTATATACACTTTATTTTTTAAAAATAAATCAGTTTTTTTTTTTAATTTAAGGACATTCATCTTACTTTATTTTCTCACTGACTGTAACTTGACTTTTACGGAAAAATCTTAAATGTTGGTACACCAACCGTCTTTAGTTTTACTCAATCGAATATACGAAATTTAATCATTTTTTCCTTTGGTATACGAACTTCGTTTTATTAATGTACTAATTAAATACTTTTATAAAAATAATAATTAATCTTTTTTATTTATTTTGCTATCGCATGATATTTGTTAACTTTGCTAAAATAATACATATATAATTTTTAATCTTGATGTAGATTGTTTACCATTATTTAAAGAGTTTTATTTTTAAAAGAATTTATTTTGATCTAAAATATTTTTATTTATTAAATAAAATTTCATTTTAATTTGAAGGGTGTTTTACTGGAAAAATACTCACATTAGAAAACAAAAAACTGATAAAAATATTTGATTTTCATTATTGAAAAAGTTAGCGTAACTAAATGAGAAAGAAATAAATTTATGTGTTTGATCGAGATAAAGTGAAAATTGGTTTACTAAAATCAAGTTAAGGTCAAAGAACACATTATAAAATAAGATATATCACTACAAGATTTAACAGTTTTACTGATGGAATTTTTCTATCGGTGTAAGACACATATTCTGTCGGTAAATCCGTTGATAATAAAAAAGTAAATTTATCCGTTTTATTTCGTCGGTATATCCGTCGGTAATTATTGAAATTTTTTTTAAAAAAATTCATTTTATAAAATTATAAAATAATTAAATTAACACTGTATAATATATATTCAAAATACTTGGAAAAAAGAATAAGAAAATCAACTCAAACAAATTTGCAACAAATAAATAAAATAAAAAAAATAAGCTCAACTAAAAAAATTCATATGAAAAAAAATGAAGTTGCAATTGCTAAAAATTTAAAAATCCTATAAATAAATCTACTAAAAATTGATCTCATATGAAAAAAAAATCTCACAACAACATTTATACAATTACTAAGAACAAAAACAATTAAAAATAAAATAAAAAATAAATATAGTGAAAAAAATCATGAAAAAAGAAGAAAAAAAACAAATCTTACCTTAATGTAGTTGCAAGTGAAGTTAAGGAGAGAAAAAAAATTTCATTAAGCATATTAATTAAATAAAATAAAATAAAGAGGATAAAAGAAGAAAGAAGAAGAAGATATACCCAAGCATGGAGAAAAAGAGAAGGAGATGAGGAGAGAAAAGAAGAGAAAGAAATAGATAAGAAATGATGTTTTTTACATATAGTGAAGAAGAAGAAGAAGAAGACATACCTTAATGATGTTTTTGACATATAGTGAAGAAAAAAAAGAAGAAGAAGAAGAAGGAGAAGAAGTAGTAGAAGAAGAAGAATAAGAAACAAGTCTGTCTCTTGTGAAATAAGGGCATTCAGGCTTTTTATTGGGACGCTTTACCAACGGATAATTAAATATTAATATTTTTTAATTATTCCGTCAGTAATTCCATCGATAATATTTAATTTAAATTTTTAATTTTGTAAATTTTTTTCAGAAACCGCCAAAAAATTATCGATGATTTTTCAATCCGTTGGTAATTCCATCTGTAATATTTAAATGAAAATTTTAAATTAATTGAATTTTTTCAGAAAACCACCAAATAACACAGACGACTTTTCAATCCGTCGGTGATTTTTTTCGTAAATAACAACAATTAACAGTGCAGGTGGAAAGTGAATAGTTCTGGAGCTTTCAGGAAAATACCAACGGAAAATTCCGTTGGTGATTCCCTTTGTAATTAACATGATGAATAGTGTTCACAGTTTACCAATAAATTTATCGACGGAATTACCAACGGAATTTAATACTTATAGAATACCGATGAAAGTGCTTGATTATAAATTTTTAGCTATGTTTTTAGATTTTTTTAGCTTAATTGTGAATTTTATTTTATTTTTTATATTTAACTCTACCTTATAAAGGTTTGTTTTTGAAATTTTGAAGGAGTTATAAAACTGTTAAAAAATATTGAATTAGAGAAAAAAAGCTATTCAGTAATAAAATAAGAATCCGGATTGCTGTGATGATTTTTTTCCCCCTAACAATTCTTCATTTGTGTTATTTTTTTATCCCATTAATTCACAAAAAAAATTAAATCCACCAACTCATTTATTGTGTTCTAAATAGTTTTAACTGTTCATTATGTATAAAAGTCACTGCATGCTTTAAAAGTTTGAAATCAAGCATTTTTGTTATCTTATGAACTTAGATTTGAGTGTTATAATTACTAATATTGATTGATATTAAAAATTTACGTAATTATTAAATTTAAGAGTGTAAAATTAATTAAGTTATGTGTTGAATAACATCAAAAAAAATTTTAAAAAAAAACCACTCCGTTTTTGAAAAGTAAAAGTATAATCATTATATGTATGAAAATTTTAGCTACCTGATCAAGGATGGATAAGTTAATATTTAATTTAAAAAAAAAAAAATGGCACTTGGTAAATCCCTATAGCATATCAAATACCAACCAGCATACTATTAATATGCAAGTGAACACTCATTAACCAAACTATTATTGAAATTTTTCAATGAGTTGTAGTCATTAGTGCAGTACTCCTCTCGCTTACATAACGTTCTGGGCGATCGTTAACCATGCTTGATTTTAGAATCATAGTAAAAACCCTTTTCAAAGACGCTTGTTATTAATTATAAACTTCAATGTTATTTAGATCACATCAATGACAACTCTCGAAAGGATCTTTCTCAGAGAAGAAATCAAAGAAAGGTTTGTGATCAGCAGAGTGCTCTCCAATGCCATGAGTAATCTCAGAGGAGATTGGAGTGTTAATGGAATTCTCAGCCGAAGTTGAACCGTGAGAATAAGTAGTACTTGCTCCTTCTAGAATCCCTGTTGGGTGCAACGGAAAAGAGAGGCAAAGTTTCCTGATCACTGCTGCTCTTGTCAATGGTTACTGGACTCCTCTCAAACTTGTTCTTCGTGATATGATTGTGGTACTCACGGAGGACGGCTTCTTGACCATATCCCTTAAAAGCATAGCTTATGGTTTCAGATCTCGACCTCCTCTTGAAATTACCTGGGAGTAGCATGTTCTGATGTTGCTGACACAACCCCATTATATCGCTCTTTGGCAGGTAGCTTGGGTTGTTTACAACTGAAAAAGGAAAGTCAATTACATTTCAAAAGATATCACAGTGAAGATACGCACATCTACATTCATAAGTTTATAACTACGTACATTCTACGTTCATGAAAGAGAGAGGGGAAAGGAAAAAGAAGAAACTGGGAGAGAGTACTTTGAAGAATATTTACCTCAGTCATGTGGAATTAAGAGAAAGGAACTAAAAAGGGGGGGGGGAAAGTTAAACAAAGTCAGCAAATCGCTTGGAAAGGGACAGGAGATGGAAGCATATAATCAAGATATTAATATGCATGCACTTCGCATTGAATGAATGAAGCTTTAAGCAATCATAAGAAGTGCAGTGAGCAAGAGAACAAGTCTAATCAGAAATTAAATTTACAAATGGAAATGTGTATATTTTATTTCAGGATCTCCTGGAGAACAAACTCTCTTCAGAGAATTCTTTCTTTATGTTTTTATTTGTTTTGTTTGCACTGATATCGAGTTTATCTGCATGAAGAGACAGCTTGGAATGAAACTAAAAATAGAATAAATTAATATACGCGAGAAAGAAAACACAAAAAACGAATTCAAAAAACAAATAAAAAGTCCCATCATTTTAGAACCTATCCCTGAATTCCGAGCTAGAATCAATAATTAAAAAAAGCAATAGCTCAGAGCCATAATATAATGATATTGGAAGCTATTTATTAACAAACCATTTCTGCAAGGAGGTGCAAACACAGGTTGATGAGCCTTGTGAAGATACTTATTGATATAAGCCATGTTCTCTTGTTTCTGCTTCTGTCTTTGCCTTGCCTTGTGATTTTGAAACCAGTAAAATACATTTTTCCCTTCTATGTGACCATAGGCTTTGAGCCTGCTTGCTATTTGTTCTATCATTTCAGTGCTCGGGGTCCGTATACCTTGGCTGTAGAAGCTCTCAAGCATGCTAATCTGCTCCCTTGTTGGGATCCATCTTGAATTCACTGAAGCTCCACCAGAACTAGACACGTCCATATTATCATTCTCCAAATCTTCCTTTCTAAGAATTTACTTAGAGCTTGTATAATTCTTTGATCCAAAAAAGGAAAGAATTAGGGTTTCTAAAAAGACCAGCCCTTAACGACAGACAGGGAGTTGAGGGAGGGGGGGAGATGCAATATGGGTCAAGATGCATGGGCTTTGCACTCTTCTTATATAATAAGATAAGAGTTACTAAATGAGAGCGGCATAAAGTCAAACAAAAAGACGAGAAAGAGAAGGGTGTTTGACACGCGTATCGTTTTTGGTGCTCAAAAACTATGAAAACATGGCGTATAGCGGCTGAGGGAATTCGTTCAAAAATCAGGATAAAACGGGAAGACAATAATCCCAGCTATCCTTTTTCTCTGTTCTATGAAATGGTGGTGGACTTGATTTGTTGTCTAGTGGTTCACATCTCGGGAATGACAGAGACTGACTGGGAAGGCCAGCTACATAAATAGGTTAACGCATTGAAGGAAAGGAAGCATTGAAGGAAAGGAAGGATATAAATGTCATTGAGAACAAAAAGACAGCCGGTAGGGTTGTAGGGAAGGCCTAGGCTTCGGTGATTGAAGTAAGAGCCTGGTGGATTTGCAGGGATGAAGTTGAAACGTCTATCTGTGGAGCTGTAGTGGAGGTCACTTTTGTTTGTGGTCTTATGTTAGAAATCAAATTAAAGCTGGCGGGCGAGGGGTTGTGGGGAGCTTCATAGGCGGCTCATCTTTATTGTAGCCAACGGGAAAGAAGAAACCTTGACATTGCTGTTATCAGGGATATATTGATGTTTATGATTGTGATGGTTCTTGTCTTCGTAGATTTTCATGGCTAAAGTTTCTCCGATGAATTCGGCAATTAGCATAGAAATTAAAATGAAATGGTGAATTAATATAGAAAAAATAAAATTTTGGCTAAAGAATACACTTTTAAATATTGTTGTTTAAAATTATGATATTAATTTAATTAATGTCATGATAATCTGGACATCAATTAAATTCTATTAAGTCATTCTATGAAAAATCCAATAACAAATTCTCTTTGCATCTAAATCTAATAAAAAATTAGTTCTTGTAAGATTTATTATTTAATTTGTTAATTTTACATTTAATTTAGATAATAATTTTAGGGAGTAGAAGGACATAGTTTCTTCTATTCAGAAACTATAATTAAAATTTTATCTCATTTAAAAATACATACAAAAACCACAATAACCAAACATAACAAATTCTCATATTTTATAATCACAAGTATACTAAAAAATACAAGTAAATAAACATGTATACATGCAAAGGGTATTTCAAATACTTAAATATCACAACATTCTAGTAATTGAAATCTTAAAATATGTCAACATAATTTATCTATCAATTTATGTCTACGTCGTCTATTGAATGATCTGAGCTCATCAATAACTAAATACTACATCCCACTCCTGTTCTTGCTTGAGTGATCTCGTTCTCTGTTATGACATCATTAAGAAATGACCTCTTTCTAAAGGTATCAAGTCCATTGCAACATATACTGAATCACCGAGACGCATGGGTTTATCCTTCATTTTCTTTGTAAATATTACAAAGCACAGATACGACCTCTCAACCCTCTAGCAGCAATAAGCCAACCAAATATTAATAATAAATTTAAAAGATCAATAAAAAAACGCAACGTTTAACATATATTAATTCTAAAAAACTTGATTATTTGTGATATTTTGAATAAGATGTAATGGCCTAGTGTGTGATACACATGTATCAAATCATATACTCCTCTGTAATCATAAGATGCATCTCTATAAATATCTCATTTCTTCATAAATTCCACTGTGATATATAAGCTCCATGATGGCTTAACCAATCGTAATCATCATCTTTACCCCAATGATTTATGTCTTGCAACGCATCACTCGTGTCAATATCGACTAGAATGTGTTATTTATAGTCGAACTGTCACATTACCCGATTTGGGCAATATAGCTCTACTATCTCAAAAAATATAAATGGCACCATTGATATCTATATGTCCATCCCATTAGTCCAAATAGTTGGAGCAATTGCCAATCTTTCATCCTCGTAAGGCATCCACATGACTTGTAGAAGATAAGTATATTAAATATTGAACAACAATATTCAATGAAGTTAAGTTTTTTCTTTAACAAATGATTCAAAAAATACATGGATAGGTTGTTGTCTATCTAACTCGCTCCAATAAAATGACAACACATGTGTTCGATTATTATCAAATACTCTACTAGCACACCATCCAGCATTACAAATATGTTAGTTTCATTTTATTTTTAAAGTTACAAGTAGACAATATAAATGCATCTAATTGCAAAATAACATTACAATACTTGCATCTTAGCAGCAACGACAACGACAAAGACAAAAGTGGAAACTTTTGAAGAGGAAAACATTCTAGGATACTTGGAGACTAAGATGAGTTTGATTTTTTGGTGTTTTAAGGGTAAACAAAACAAGTGATTGATGGAGTTCTTAGAGAGATAAGGGGAGAGAATGTTGATTTTGAGAGAGATTTGTTGCGTTTGCTATGTTCTTCAATTTGAAAAGGGTTTAAATTTCACGATGTCGCGCTTCTATAAAGCAACATGTTTGATTGTCACTCTTTTGAAACGCGAAAACCATCTTGTCAGATTTGAGAATAATGACATTTGATAAATGTCATGCTTCAAAAGTGCGACAAAGTGAAAGTGCATTATTTTGCTAAACAAATTTTAAATGATGTGACTCAACCAAAATATTTAGATTATAGTGCTATTTTTTTTTAAAAAAAATTAAGTTTCTTTCTTTTAAATTTCAAGTGGTATTTTTTTATGAGTAACAATTGATATGTTTATCTTTGTTTTTCAATAAATATCCAAATCAGAGGGGGGGTAATGGTTAATGTTTGCAAGACATGACAACTTTAACTCTATTATGCTATATTTAAGGAATTAGCTAGCATGGGTGATTATTTTCAGTTCAATTTAATTTTCATAAAAAGAGTAACCAAACCATTTTTTTAAATCAAAACTGAACCGAAACCGGTTCAAATCGACCGGTTTTGGTTCGATTATTTTAGAATAAAAACTGATTCAAACTGATCGGTTCTGGTTCAGTTATTTTATATTAAAAACCAAAAACTATTTTGTTTTTGGGGTTATTTTTGTAATTTCTAATGGGTTTGGTTTCGGTTTGACTTGATTTTTTCCTGTTTGGCTCGGGTTTTTTTTCCTGATTTGGCTCGGTTTTTTTATTTGGGTTCGGTTCGATTTTTTCAGTTTCAAGCTTATAAAACCGAAATCAAACTGAACCAGTTGGTTTTTTTAAAATTCTAATTGGTTTAATCAATTTATTTTCATGGTTCGGTTTTTTCAGTTTTTTTTTCTGATTTTCTCGGTTTATCGGTTTTTTTGCTCATCCCTACTAGCTAGTATTGTTGCCCACTTCTTACTACAGATAGCAAACAAATCCTTGGAAAGCAATGTGTAATGTATATGAAAATCAACTTGATCCATTTAAGTTTTTTTTTTTGAAACAATGCACTACATAAATACGCTTTCAAAACTCATGTAACTAATTAAATAGAAAAAAAAAACTTCTACCAATCAAATTTTACTATGTGTCATTTTTATTTTATTTTACATAAAAAATAAAATAAAATTGAAATAAATGATATGAAAAATAAATGACCTTTATATATTTCTTGGTCAATAGAAGATTGACACATGAGATGATATTTTTAAGATATTTTATCATAACTACAAGATCACATAAATAAAAATCAACTAATAAAATAATGTCATGTGGCATTAGCAAAAGACCTGAGTGCCCCTACAAATCCTTATAAATAAAAGGTCTTACCTTAGATATAAGGGATGAAAATTTTTAGAGATACAAAATTTGATTCAAGACAAGCTCTTCAAGTAATAAGCTATTTTAAAAGTTTTTAAGCATCATTCATCTACGCTTGGAGTCTACAAAGACCGAAGCCCTGTTAGGTCAAACTTAAACGCTTCATAAGAGTTCTTCAACAGAAAATCTTTCTCAAGACAAGTTCTTCAAATAATGAAACTTTCAAGTCTCTTTCATCTACGTTTGAAGTCTACAAGCAATAAATCTTGGTTGGATCAAGCCTAAATGCCTCAAAAAAGTTCTTCAACAACACTTTGAAGACAAATCAAAGGTACACTTCAAATTATCAAATCACCAAATATTGTTTTGCAATACATTCCTAAATTCTCGTTCTTGTAAAGTATAAATCTTGGTTTGATTTTACAAATAAATCAAGTTACCATAAATCAAATTTAAGGGAAGAATAAGAGGATAGTTTATTCTTTTGTAAGAATATTTTAAATAGATATTGTATTCAGTTATATATTTTAATAAAAGCAAATATTTATACACGCATGCTTGTTTAATCTTCAAGTACTCAAAATCGTGTCTATAAATTTATGGCGACCCACTAAGAGCATCTCTACCTCTCATGTCTTTCATTCAAGAAATAATTTCCAATAACTTCTTAATGACAACTAGAAAGAACATGATCATCATTGTCATTTTAAAAAGCAATAAGACTACTAATTTAAGTTCCCAACACATTGTTGAAGGATCTTCAACCTCGCCATTGAAAACAAAATAAATCATTAAGCTGTATATGTGAACTAAGCATGCCCCTTTGTAGGTCTCTTTTAATATCTATACACCAAAACACCAATTCTTCTTTCATAGTTACACTACAATCATTAAACTTGGGTTTTGCAATGAATTGCATGTTTTTGAATAAAACCACTTCTTTTGGTAACTGTGTAATCATATTGCTTGCTAGATTTCTTTTTGGATAAGTCATCTCATTCATATTCCACCTTTACACTAGTATTGGTTGTTTTCCTTACATCATTATAGACCTTAATAGTCCACTCAAATTTGTCAACTTTAGAATCTACATCTATTTCTCATTAAGGCTTATCTCTTTTCCACTACCAAATCTCCTCAAGTTTACACATTTATCAGTAGTATAACTTATAGTCATATGACTTCTAGACAATCATTCAATATCTTATGATTTGTCTACTATCATGAATCTAAGTATTTGATCTGCTACTAGAACATCAAATAACTCATATGTTGCAACAATCGTAAAGGTGACACCCTGGGATAATAAAATATCATTAACAATGGTTATCATATTAACTGACAACGTATTAACTGAAGGAAAAATAGTTCTCATCAATTCTTATTCTTCTATTTTTGTCAGGAAACCTCATATATTTTGACTTTATCAAATCCTAAATTACATTTCTAAATATTACACAATTCATTGTGGAATGGCCAATCACCTCATACCACTTACAATAATTTTTCCTTTTTAATTCTTCATCAATCACTTGTTTATGTTTCCCTTTAATTTTAATCCTTTTGTTTGTTAAAAATCAATAAAAAATAACATTAGTTTGATTTATGTCAAATGAATAATGTCTTTCTTCATTTGACCTTAAGGATTTTAAAGATTTATCATTCTTCTTTGTTCATGCATCGTAAACTATTGGATTGTTATTTATGAACTTAGCAACATCTGCATCTACTGTTTTTTATGATAAGCTCCATAAATTGCAACCTTTTTCTCTACTTCATTTCTTAATAAAATCTCGTACCTAGAAGCTCTTACTCGTAACTCATATATATCATTGAACTCTATCTCTTCAAACTTTTTTCTCAATTTCCATTCCAAACCTTATTGTGTAATTATTACAAATTCCTTTTCAGGAATCCTAGACCAACACTTTCCTCTAGCCTCTATAAATCTATCTAAATACTATTTCATAGTGTCTGCAGGGTATTGTTTCAATTTTACTAAGTTTGTCAACACAAACTCTAGTTTTGTCTTAGGAAAGTGTGCCTAAAATATAGTTTACATGTCGTTCCAACTTTAAAGAGAGTTTGGTAATAAATTTATATACCAAGTGAATGCATTTCTTGTTAATAAATTTAGGAATAACCTTAACTTTAGAAATTTAGAATTAACAGCTTCTCTACATTGGCAGATGAATCCAATTATGTGTTTCAGAGCATATATTGACCCTTACTTATTGGAAAACATAAATTTAGGAATTTAATATTGGTGGAATAAGGATACATTATATCTATATATTATGGATAGGGTCTCCTATAGGTTAACCTATGGACTTGTTGAACCCTTAGACCACAAACCTATTCAACTACTCCACAAATCTTTATAATTTATAATCCTTTCTTTTGAATTGCTTCAAATTTATTCCATGACTATAAATTTTCCTAAACTTACTCTAGGTTCTGGTGAGAAGCTACTATTTCAGTTGAATTGTTTTGGCTAAACTAGTTTTTTTGCCAATTAGCTTGGGATTTGTTTTCTTAAAGATTGATTCTTTAGCTTTTTTTTTTAATTATGTGGTTTTTTACTTCAACTGTCATCTGTTTAGATATCTTATTAATTTTTTTCATCATCACATGGTTAAAGCCAGATATTATCTCATCATTTTCACTCCTTATTTTAGCACATATCTTAAGATTAATGTATTTCATTGGTTTAACAACTTTTTAGCAAGAAACTTTATTGAAGTTACATAGTTTTTCAAAACTTCCTACTAAGTTCCTTTTAAACCTTCTAAAACTTCTTTCTAAATTCCTTTCACAAGTTTGTCTTCTTCACTCTAGCACAATATGGGTTGGCCTATCATTCATCGTGCAAACCCACTATAATAATCATCATAAATTTTTATTTTTATCTTATGTTTTTCCTTTATTTCTTTAGTAAGGCATCAATATTTTTCATCAATGATTCTATTAGTTTCCTATATATATATATAGTCTCTTTCCTCTTTCTTTTCTAACTCTATTTCTTAAAAGTTAGTACATTATTATTTGTTCCAACAGGAACATCGACTAACTCGTGTTTATTTTCTAAACTTCCTGGTAATTTTGATTTCTTTGGTGTTATAATTTTTAAGAATTAATTTGACACTATCATTGTGGTCACCAATTATTTGATATAGGTTTTCTTATGTTTGCTTCAATTAAAAGGACTTTGCAACTTAATATTAAAGTTTTAAGTTAATTTGTTTGAACTCTGGATTTATTCATAGATCTGCTCACGCAATTTCAAATTTATATCATAGAATTACACGAGTATTAATTATAAGAGTAAAAGAATAAGTCTGCATATCTTCAGCAATAACTTCCCGTATACTTAGGATAATTGCTTCCTTAACCTCAGGACATTTGTTTCCTTCTCTGTGTATAATTCTTCTTTCCTATTCTGATTGTAACTCTTATTGTAATCATTATATTAAGCATTGTTGTAATACAAGTAAATTATCTTTTTATAAAACCCTACATGGTATCAGAGCCACCACGCTCCCACGAGCATTCATCACCTATTTTCATGGCAGAAACTCAAGAAAACACAGCCACAATCACTGTTGTGACCAACCTTGCTATCACAGCATCAAATTCATTGATTGCCATCAATGCTGCAGCATAATTACCCCTCAAACTCACACCAATAAACTACCTAACATGGCGTGCTCAGTTCAATGCCCTTCTCATTGGCTATGATCTTCTGCGATATGTAGATGGCTCTTATCAGGAACCACCCAAACATTTGTATAATGCACCTAATCCTGCTCACATGTTTTGGGTTTGCCAAGATCAGTTATTGCTGCACTTCATCATCGCTTCTGTTTTAGAACAAATCATGCCACTTATTGCATCTGCAACAACCTCCCGTATGGCATGGGAGAAACTAAACACTCTCTATACAAACCGTTTAAGATCACGTGTAATGAGTCTCAAGGAACAACTCACTACTACTACCCGTGGCTCCAGCTCTGTGGGTGAATTTCTTAATACTATGCGAAGTATATCTGATGAACTATCAATCATTGGTGAGCCTCCTACTGATATTCATTTGGTAGTTCATGTTCTCAATGGTCTTGGTCCTGCGTTCAAAGAAATTGTTGCAGCCATTCGTGCACGTGACAACCCTATCAGCTTTGAAGATCTTCATGATAAACTTGTTGAATATGAAAACTTTCTCAAACGTGAAGAGGTGCGCTCTGTATCTCCTCCAATCATAGCCCATGTCACTCAACGATCTGGCCAATCCAGCACCTCCACTTCTAGGCACTATCACAACAATAAAGTCTCTTCCAATAGTCGTGGATATCAGTCATTTTCTAACTCCAATCCTGGCTACCAAGGCGCATATTAGCCTCCACGAAAATGTCCAGGCTAAGGGTATAAAGGATTCTGTCAATTATGTGATCAACAAGGACACAATGCCAAATGTTGTCCTTGAGTTCGCCCTATTACCTCTACAGCTCCTACTGCCAATTACACCACTAGTGCCTCTCTGAAGTCACCAAACTGGCTTCTTGATTTTGCAGCGTCCCATCATGTGATCGATGATTTCACCAATCTCTCACTCATCTCGGTTTATGACGGTTCGGATTCTATTGTTATAGGTGACGGCACAGGTTTGAAAATTACTCATGCTGGTCATGCCACTCTCCCAACTCCATCCAAAATTTTTGCCTTATCTAATGTTCTTTGTGTTCCTTCCATCAGGAAAAATTTACTTTTAGTTTCCTAATTTTGCAAATCTAATAACACCTCAATTGAATTATTTCTTGCTTATTTTTTGGTGAAGGATCTTCGCACGAGGGCGACTTTCATTCGAGGCCGGAATAAAAATGATGTGTATGTGTGGCTTGAATCGTTATCTCCTCTGACATCATTCCATGCTTTTGTTGGTGTTAAAGCCTTACTGATAGACTGGCATAAACGGCTTGGCCACCCCTCCTCTGGTATCCTGCATCACCTTATTACCTCCTACACTCTTCCTCTATCTACATCCTCTAGTAATATTATTTGTGACTCTTATCTCTGCCATAAAAGTCAATGGCTTCCTTTTCATGTTTCCTCTCTTAAAAGTCGTGGTCCATTAGATTTAATTTACACTGATATTTGGGGCCCAACTTCAATTACTTCCACTGAAGGTTATCGGTTTTATGTCATTTTCGTTCATCATTTTACAAAATATATTTGGTTCTACCCTCTTTATCATAAATCTGATGTTTCTCTCATTTTTCCTAAATTCAAAGTCATTATTGAAAAATATTTTAAAAAATCAATTGTTTCCGTATACTCCGATAATGGGGGTGAGTACATCAAACTTAAAGACTATTTTGCTACTCAAGGCATTAATCATCTCACTACTCCTCCCCACACTCCTCAACATAATGGAACTGCTGAACGCCGTCATAGGCACATTGTGGATACAAGTCTCATAATGCTCCATCAAGCCTCCCTCCCTCTTTCTTTCTGGACCCATGCCTTTCAAGCTGCTACATTTCTTATTAATCGTTTACCCACTCCCGTTCTTCAGCTTAAATCCCCATTTGAATCCTTTTTTGGAAATTTGCCAAATTATCTCAAGCTTCATGTCTTTGGGTGTTTGTGTTACCCATGGTTACGACCATATGCCAAACACAAACTTGACCCTCGCTCACGTCTTTGTGTCTTTCTCAGATATTCCCTCACTCAAAGTGCCTACAAGTGTTTTGATCCCACTACTCAAAGATTATTTATCTCTCGTCATGTTTGTTTTGTTGAAACTGCATTTCCATTTACTGCCTCCTCTCATGCATGTCCATCCTCCCCTTTTCTGCCCACCTGGGCATTATCATTTGACATTCCTTCCCCGCCTCCAGTTCCTCCCTCTTTCTCCACTCCTCCTCTCCTCTAGTAGGCCATGCCAGTCTCCTTCCTTACAGCACTCTCATCTCGTCAATAGCAGGCCACCGTACACTCATGCCAGCCTTCGTCCCCCTGTGTTGATCCTTCTTTAAGTCCTGCATACCGGTCCTTGCCATCACCATCACCATCCCCCACCCCAATACCTACCCCACCCCTTATAGCACATCATGATCACTCGTTCCAAAAACCATATCTTCAAACCCCCTTAGCTCTACCTCACCACTAAACATCCCTTACCTGTTACTCTTGAACCATTATGTGTGTCTCAAGCCCTTCAATATCCAGAATAGAGAGCTGCCATGTCAGCTAAGTTTACTGCTCTAACCAGTAATGACACCTGGGAACTGGTCCCTCCTTCTTCGCATCAGAATTTGGTAGGTTGTAAGTGGGTCTTTCGGCTCAAAAGAAAACCAGACGGCTCCATTAACAAGTACAAAGCTCACCTTGTAGCTAAAGGCTTTCATCAACGTCCTGGTCTTGATTACACTGAGACATTCAGCCTTGTTGTCAAACCTACTACCATTCATATTGTTCTCTATCTAGCTCTTCAGTATGGTTGGCCTATTACACAACTTGACGTTAACAATGCCTTCCTTCAAGGTTCTCTTTCTGAAAAAGTCTACATGGTTCAACCCTAGGGCTTCATTGATGATTAGTTGTCATACCATGTTTGTCGTCTCCGTAAGGCAATCTATGGCCTTAAACAAGCTCCCAGAGCTTGGTATAATGAGTTGGCCACGTTTCTCCTCTCATAGAGCTTTGTCAACTCTAAAGCTGATACATCTTTGTTCATCTACAATCATGGTGGAATACTTGCTTACTTCTTGGTCTATGTTTATGACCTTCTTATCACTGGCAACAATGGCAGGTTCTTGTTTTCCTTTATTACTGCATTGTCCTCTCGGTTTTCTGTCAAAGATATAGGTTCTCTTCATTACTTCCTTGGGGTTGAAGTATTGCCTACCTCCACTGGCCTTATCCCATCCCAATATATATATATATATATATATATATATATATATATATATATATATATATGTGTGTGTGTGTGTGTGTGTGTGTGTGTGTGTGTGTGTGATCTACTTGTCCGCACCAACATGGCTGGTGCAAAAGAGGCAACCACACCACTTTCCACAACTACCAGTCTTATTATATCTGACGGTTCTGCCTCCATGGATACTAGTGAATAAGCTCTCTCAGTTCATGCATAAACCTATTTAGCTTCATTGGCAAGCAGTCAAGCGTCTGTTAGGCTACCTCAAGGGCACCATTCATCATGGCCTCTCCCTCACCCGCAGCACCTCTACTACATTATCTGCTTTCTCTGACTCTGATTGGGCAGGCAATCTTGATGATCGCACGTCCACCACTGCCTATATTTTGTTTTTGGGAGGTAATGTTGTCTCTTGGGCTTCTCGCAAGCAGCATTTTGTTGCACGCTCTTCTACAGAAACCGAATATCAGGCAGTTGCTGCTACTGCTGTTGAGTTAGCTTGGGTTCAGCAACTCTTACGTGAACTGCATGCCTCTCCTCCTACTCCACCAACTGTGTACTATGACAATGTGGGATCATCTTACCTTTATGCCAATCCTGTCTTCCACTCTCGCATGAAACATATAGCTATTGACTTCCACTTTGTACGTGATCATGTCAGCCAAGGTCTACTTCGGGTCTCTCATGTTTCTACTACAAATCAGCTAGCCAATGCTCTCACCAAGCCTCTCCCTCACCAACGGTTTACTCTTCTTCAGTCCAAGATTGGTGTCTCTGATGGAGGCACCATCTTGCGGGGGCATATAAGAGTAAAAGAATAAGTCTGCATATCTTCAGCAATAACTCCTCGTATACTTAGGATAATTGCTTCCTTAACCTCAAGACATTTGTTTCCTTCTCTGTGTATAATTCTTCTTTCCTATTCTGATTGTAACTCTCATTGTAATCACTATATTAAGCATTGTTGTAATACAAGTAAATTATCTTTTCATAAAACCCCACATTAATATGATTAAATTCATTTTCACACAAACAATAATTCAATTGAAAAAATAATCAAATAATTAAAACAACTTGAATGTAAAGTAAGCTCAATAACTTAGAAAAGAAATACTTACATTTATGAAGTGATTTATACACTGATTATATCTACGAATTGAAACTCCTGAATAAGGGAACATCTTTTTGGTATTTTGGTTTATAAAATTGAAACTACAAGCTTACTAATTATAAAGAAAATTACAAGCCTACTTGACTATCACCTACAAATTATCACCTACTAGTTTTAGATTTGAAAGGTCTTAAAAGAACTTGATAAAACTACAAAGTAATGATTTGAGTTTGAGCTGTTATTAATTATTGATGTCTTTAATTTGTCTTATATAGTTAGTTGTATGATGCTTGTATTAACAATATGTCAATAATCTCCGATCTTTTAGGGTTCTTTCATATTCTCTTGTTTGCAAGAGTTGTTGGTATCTTATAAATTACATGGCTAGTTACACCTGTTGGTTTATTACACCTGCTTCATGTGTGCACATTGTTTCTTCTATATGTGATAATAACCATTATCTTCTAATTTTCTCTTATAATATAATGTTTATTTATTTATTTCTCATATATTTTTATAGTATAAAACAGAGTGCTACAAGGCGAAGAAACAGCAGCTAGGCGAGGACTTATGGGAACTTCAGGTTGCAAAACAATTTACTAGCAGTAGCAATTCGGAAGAAACCCCATGAAGGGGTAGAATCTGAGTTAGCTCTGGGAGTTGATGACGTTGCAATTACTTCTGAAGAAAATGCAGTAAAGGAGAACTCCTGTGGACCCGAGGAGTTGGAATCTATTACTCGTGGAGATATCCTTTTTGGTTGTATCTTCTGAAAAAGTAGTGGAGATGGACCTTGCAGCCCCAGCAGTCCTATGTTCAGGGAATCTCATAGTTTGCCTGGGAACCCACTCAATAATTTGCTCATATGGACTGTTTATCGGGCTATTAGCTTTCCAACTCTAGAAAAAGAATCCAGTGATGGTCTTGATTTGAGAGGCAGGTTCAGGAAAGAGAACGCAGTGACACAATTTATTGTTGATTCGGGAGTTGCATCGAGCTGTTCAATTTTGTGCACTCAACCCCGTAAAATCGATTCAATATCCCTGGGGAAAAGGGTAAGCGAGGAATGCAATGGATGCTATAAAGATAATTCAATTGTCTGTTGTCCATCTTATTCATTAACCCAGGAGTGTGGTTCGAAGGTAATATAAATGATTGATCACTGTCTACTGCAAAACCTAATGAAAGATAAAAAAAATTGTTTGGAGTTTCATGCATTATTGTAGATGAGGCTCGTGAAAGAAGCTTGAATACTGATCTTCTATTGGGCTTGCTAAAATAATTCCCCAGCAAAGGCCTGACTCATGGTCTGCAACAGTTGATGCGAGCAAATCATCCACGTATTTCTTTGGTTGTGGAACATTTCAAGTCTTGGGGAGAAGCTTTCCTATTGAAATCAAATGTGTTCCTGCTGCATCCAGAGAGTCCCTTGACTCCTTGCCAAGCTCCAATATTGCAGCTCCATATGTTTCTGATGTTATTGAGATGGCAATGGAAATTTATGAGGTAGAGGAGGATGGGGCAGTACTTGCTTAATTTTTGAATTGGCAGGCAGAAGTAGAGTGGGCGTGTGAAAAGTTTCAGTCTACCTCTGCAATTGCGCTCCCATTACATGGCAAGCTTTCCCATGAAGAGCAAAGCCGTGTTTTCCAAAACTACCCAGGAAAGAGAAAACTTGTTTTTGCTACAAATCTAGCAGAAACATCCTTAACAATTCCAGGTGTCCAGTATGTGGTTGATTCTGAATTGGTTAAACATGACAGGTTTGAATCTTCTTCAGGTATGAATGCACTCAGAGTTTCCAAGGTCAGCCAAAGTTAAACTCTAATCAACGAGCTGGCCATGGTGGTAGAACAACACCTGGGAAGTGTTATCGGCTGTACTCGGATTCTGATTATCAGTTAATGGATTTGCATTAGGAACCTGAAATTTGTAAAGTTCACCTTGGCATTGCAGTTTTGAGGATCCCTGCCTCAGGTATTAAGAATGTGCTAGGGTTTGATTTTATTGATGCTCCCAGTACGGACCATCAACAACATCAGGAACCTTGTTTAGTTAGGTGCTGTTGTCTGCAAACATGATGCTTTTGGACTAATTGGCAACGGGCACTACTTAGTTAAATTGGGTATAGATCCTCGACTTGAGAAAGTCATTCTTGAAAGTGTTTGTTATGGTTTGCGCAAGGAGGGAGTTGCCCTTGCTGCTGCTATGGAAAATGCCAGAAGCATTTTATTTGCAGAGTGGGTAACTCATCCAAATTGTTCCCTGATGCACTTACCAGATTAATCAAATTCTTCCTTGAACCCGAGTCCATACCATATACAGCAACTATTTATTGAAAGTTTGGTATAGGAAAAATATGGAGTAACAAGGTAGAAGATGGTTGCCCAATTTCATCTGCTGCTGTTGCAGTTTCTGTTCTCATCAAGTTGCTATGAAATTGCAGTATATATACTCATAGTAAAAAAGAAATTCAAAGTATAAAACCCTTTCAACCAATTCTTTTTCTCGAGACATTGGATGTTACTTGGTTAAATTGGGTTCTTAGAGAATTCATTTAGAAACTTGTGATGAGATAAAGAGGATGGGAGTGCTATATGAATGTCAATGGATCCATTTTCATCGAAAAAGTTCAAACAATCTATAAGCAAGTTTTCCATCACTTATTAAGCTTACTAGATGATCAGGATTTGTTTTTTCCACAGATGAATTTATTCAGGAAAAAAAAAAAAAAAAACAGGAGCTAATCCCAGCTGCATAACTGAAACACAAGATTCAATGCAATCTTGAATCAAAATAGACCCTCATGATAGCCAATCTAGAGCAGAATAAGCTGTCTAATAGCAACCTTGCGCAAAGGAAAATATTGAAATTTATTTCTGACAGACAAGACAATACTACTCGGAGAACACCACTGATTATTATACAGCATAGCATTTTTGTTCCATCCAAGAAAAATAAAGGCAGGGCACACCAAGATGTTCTCACGATACCTGAAATGAAAGAACTATCCAGTCGCTTTTGTTAAGCCCACCGAAATTCTTGATCACATCCTCCAACGTGCTTGTAGATAACACCTCAATCCATTTTTCCTTGACAAAATGGCAATCAAAGAAAGTGTGATTTCTACTTTCGTTGGCTTGCTTACAAAGAAGACGATAAGGAACAATGATTGTTCCTCTGCTAATTTGTCTGTCTTTGAAGGACAGCTTCTTTAGAATGACGTCAGGCGGTAAACCTGTATTTGGGAACGAAAAGGAGCTCCAGTGGCTTGTGGACCTATCAACTATATTGAAGGGCGAAGCTCTGTCACTGAGAACAGGAGAAGGGGGCGATTGACCCATTCAACGTCTTTGAACTTCCCACTGTAGTCCTTTTATATATTTTTTAATCTTTTCATACATCTCCAAGTAAAATTGCATTGATGGCCCCTATCCTTTTTATTTCCAGTGTCAAAATTTGCCCCCGTTTTTGAGCTTTTAAGGGTTCGTTTGTTCTACATAAATCTTTTATAAAAAAATATTTTTTAATTTTTCTCATATTTGTTTCCAAATATATTTTAAAAAATATTTTTTTTATATTTATTTTTTATAAAATATTTTACTGAAAAACTAATTAATAAAAAATAGTTTATAGTCAATCTTCAAACTTAGTTCATTTACTAAAAAATATTTTAGCTCATAAAATTTTGTAAATTATTTTACAAATAGTAATACATTTATAATACCATCAAACTATTTTAACTATAATCTCCTTTTTCTTTAGCACCTTTTTTTTTCACCACCACAATGACTATCTCACCACCACAATGACCACCTGATCCCACCTCCTTTGCCATCACTATTATCCCCCCACCACCTTCTTTCTTGCTATTATTATGATCACTTCATTACTATCATCTCTTTTATAACCACAACCATCTCGCCACTACAATTGAAAAGTATTTTCCATGTAAAATATTTTATGAAAAAAATATTTTGAAATCAAACATTGAAAATATTTTACATGTAAAATATTTTATACAAAACAAATAAACCCTTAACATCTATATTTCTTTTGGTTCTAGTAGCTTCTCAAGTTGGAAAAAACAAGTTTTCAAGTTTAGATCTCAATCAGAAACTAAGCCTAGGTTCTCTAACACTTTTATATGAGTTGTTTTATCGTGAATTCTATCACAAAAAATTTCAATAAAAACAAATAATAACTAACTACCAAGAATTAATTGAGCTTTGATACACATCATATTAAACCCTGCAATCATGGTGATTAAACAATACACAATAAAAAACCATCAGAAATTTTTAGGCTTTGATATAAGCTGACGTAGATGAAAGTGGAGAATGATGGGCTTTTTAATAAATCAAAACCTTCAAATACCAAGAATATCAATACCATAGCTATATGAAGAAACTCAAAATATTTAATTTTTATTTATTCAAATCTCACTTTTTCAAAAAAACTATTAATACCCTTTATCTAGAAAAAAAAAAGTAGAAAACACTACCAAGACTAAACAGAAAAAAATAAAAATTATAAACTAAAAAAAAACATTTTTTTCCCCATCACTTCCTGAGCATTGATGAAAGTAAATTGCTATTCTGAGTTGAGTTTCCAAATTACACCATCCGCATTCTGCTCATTGGAGTAAATTAAGCCATAGATGCGTTCTTGAATTTCTACAAATTCATGAGACCTAGTATGAGATCCATGCCAGGAGTTGATTAGTCATATAGTAAATGGATTTAGATTTATATATATATATATATATATATATATATAAATCTACATCCATTCAATTTAGATTTAACATATGATTATTAGATTTCACGAATATATATATATATATATATATATATATATATATATATATATATATTCGTGAAATCTAATAATCATATGTTAAATCTAAATTGAATGGATGTCATCTATTATGAAAATAGGAATAACTCGGTTTAATCTCTATTATTTTATTTTTATCATTTAATTCAAATAATTAACTTAAAAGTGAATTATTTTTTCAAATTACTTTGAATTTGACCTTTCCTATCCTCATTTCATCTTCATTTAATATTGTCATTTCTTCTTCATCGTAACTATAATTAGATGAAGTTTAGTTTTTCCTTGACTTTCAATTCAAATAAGCATCCAATTCTGTGTTGAGTTTTCATGTTCTTCAACTCATGCTTGCAACATAATTTCTCGAGCTCTCATTTTAGCAACGATAAGATTTTTTTTTTCTTTCAGTTTACTAATTTCTCCATTCCGGTAAAGCCTTCAGCCTTCCAAGTGTCTTTCAGCTTCTCTAAGAGTTTTTCCATCTATGATCACGAAGTTTGAGTTCTTATTCGTTTCTTTTCCATCTTGCTATCTGAACCAAGAATTCTCGTTCTTCATAGACACCATGATGAACGGAAATAATTATTCGTTTCTTATGCTTTAGAGTTTAATTAGTTATCTACTAATATCAATATTAGAAAATTCACAAATACAAATAGAAATATCAATGAAATTTTTTTTTCGGTATATTGCGGTAGCATTTACCAACTGAATTTTTCATTGTTAAATCCGTTGGCAAATACCGACAAAAATATTCTCACGGTACACATCGAGAGAATCGCAGTGTGAAAAAAAAAAAGCCAAACATTTCAATAATATGTAAGTTTTACAGACGATGTTATCAATGGAATTAACCCAATGGTAAAATTCATCCATGAATATGCCGACAGAAAACTTTCATCGGTATGTATCCACAACATTATAAAGGGTATTATAGTGGAATTTAAGAAGATAAATTATATAGTGATGTGATATTTTTACCAATAAAATTATTGATAGAGTTACCATCAGAATAATTTTTTCAGTTAATCCATTAATAATATTTAATTTATAATCTCACAATTAACCCTTTTTTTATTTTTACTTCTTCCTTGTGTATTTTTTTCCTGTCACAAAGAGCCACTCTTTCCTTTCTAATCTGTACACAATTCAACCTTTCATAGTAAATTTAACCATCACAATATTTAATTTATTAGTATTTTTATTTTGATGGATTTTCTGTTTAAATCAGTAAATTTACTGTTTTTTTATTTTTTAAAAAAAACATAATCTATCAGCGTCCGTGTTTCAAGGTGTTGATATCAATTAATGGTTTTGTTGTTTTTAACGGAATTATTGACGGAATGAAAATTTCAACGTGCTGGCCATTAATGCACTCACTGACAGTTGACTGTATACTCTGTTACCGACTTGTATATAAGACATAACATATATAATCCTTAATAAGTTAAAGGGCTGAGATTGAATTTGCAATAACACAGACAAAAAGACACGTACTTCATTTATTATATTTTTAAGTTTTAAGTTTGACAATACTTATCTAATAGAGATTAATTAAAGTTCACGGACTCGATTGTGATACTGTAGAGGTGTTTCTCCCATTTGTTTATTGGACGGATGTGCACTAATCTTTGTCTAAAAGCTGGATTAAGCTTTGATTATTACCTTAATTAAGTGACACCCAGCTAAGAAGTACATGGTCGACGAGTGTTTTCTTTGGCAGCATCTTCCAATCCAGTTAGGGTACGTGTATCCCCTTGGTTGGCTGACTGAGAGCACTTTTGTTTTAGCAATTTTGAAAAAACTTTATTTTTTATTTTTTATTTCAATTTTTTTATATTTTGATATTAAAAATAAATTAAAAAAAACAAAACAAAAAATTATTATTTTTATATATTTTTAAAATAAAAAAGGTAACTATTAATATAATATCAAGCGGCTCTATCACCGCACTCTGAGTAAATTATTCTTTAGTGTTTTATTTTTTAAAGTTATTACAACCCAGTCCTTATTCTTTAAGTATCTACAACATAATCCCTGTACTCTCCTTGTCTTTTTTTAAAAAAAAATTCTATCACTTAATCCCTTCCCATGACTCTTGTTGATCGTTATGTTGTAAAAATATTTGGAATTGTTCTCTAAACCCCTACCTTCTTGGTTTTTACACAAGAGCTTAAATTTTATAATAATTTAAATGGGATTTAGAGAAAAAACTAACAAATGTTTTGATAAATATATACTAGTTTATGAGTTGTATATTAAAGGTTTTATATGCAACAAGAATACAAGAAGGACTAAGTTACAAATAGTTTCAGATTATAGGAACTAAAGAATTATATATACTCCGATATTTTTATTCACTTTCCTCGTTCCATCTCCCTTACCTGACTGCTGTCTATGTTTGATGGCTGCACTTTATCTTATGCCTGAATAAATGGGACAAGCTTTCGCAACCCTGGTGGTTTGCCTCTCCAAATAAATCCCACACACATTTTACAACATTTGCCCATACCATCAATCCTACTAATGTTTTCTCGTATCCTTAGTTTTGGGTTTGTGATTAGTTATTGTACTTGCAAGGTAAGTCTTTCTCTGCCCTGAATTTCCACTATTGACTCACAGGATTCCTTTTTAGAATGTATTTTAGAGAAGATACCTTAGTTCTTGTTTTAGTCCATGAGTGGGACTCTCAGGCCTTGGCTTCTGATTTGAGAACGTAATAGTTCATCAAAGGAGATTTTATTTCACTAATTTGGTAGTTTCCGGGAATTTTCTTTTACTTTCAAGTACTTTTTTTGGGGTGTTTTCCAACAAATGTAGTTGTGGATTTTTCCTTTGTTTTATTGGCTCCATCTTGGTTTTGGTTATTTGTGAATTCCTTAATCACAAAGTAGCTCTGCTGATAGAATAGGAAAGGATTTACATTTATCTGATGTTCTGATATTTTACACTGAATATCAGCTGAGAAAAACTTGAGCAAAATTCAACAAAGATCAGCTGTTCTGGATATGTGAATTTGCAGACCAAGATGGTATCTTTCAGTGGGTTAGGTCTTGGTTTAAGCCTGGTCTTCGGTTGCTTTCTTTTAGCACTTGTTGCAGAGCTATTCTACCTGCTATGGTGGAAGAAAAGAGTCACCAACAGAAAAGTTGAAGAAGAGGATGATTATAGCAGCAGCTATGCTAAGGAGTTCTTTCATCTTATTTGCTGGAAGAAAGCCTCCTCTTTCAGAAGCAACATTACTCAAGATGGTATGAGAGAGCCAGACGGCCCTCGCCAAGAACCAGACCTGGAACTAGGCACAAACAAGGATTTACTTATAAAAACACTTGGTGAAGAAAGTGTGGAATCTGAGATCATGAGGCTGCACAATCTCTGTGGTCCGCCACGATTTCTCTTCACCATAAAAGAGGAAACGAAGGAGGATTTGGAGTCGGATGATGGGAAGACTAGAGGTGGTAGGAGCAGAGAAGGATCGAGGACAAGAAGCTTGAGTGATATTATGGTGACTATTGACACCCCATCATTCCATACTCCTTTGGCTTCTCCACGTTTTAAATCCCCTCCCTTCAATGTTTTTGATTCTTATCATCACCATGGATTCAATCCACTCTTTGAATCATCAGTGGAAGCAGAGCTTAGCAGGTTGAGATCTTCCCCGCCTCCAAAATTCAAGTTCTTGAGGGACGCAGAGGAAAAACTGTTTAGAAGGCTAATAGAAGAGGCTGAAAGAAGGGCATCTAAGAATTGTGTTCCTGTTCAAGATTTATCAGAGATTAAAGGACCCGATTCAACCATGATAACAGAAGAGAGAGAAGGGTCTTTTTTAGGCTTTAATGTTGACAAGAACAAAGAAAGTGAACTTCTATATCATCTACCACAGAATCATTCAAGCTCTTCTCAGGTACTCCCACTGGCTTCTTCCCCTACAACATTCAGACCCCTAGACAAGATGCCCATTATGCATTAATTTAATTTCTTTAAATTGACATGAAATGAGGCTTAGTTATTGTTTTTTTAGTACTGCCAGTTTTCTTTTCAAAGTGCATATATCTGTGTACTAATATTTTTTGTGTTCATATTTCATTTGGATTGTCCACAAAATTGTCACTGCCAATCTGCAACATATTTGTTAGGCATGGAACCTTGAGTATTCCAAGGCAAACTGACAACTTCTGCTAACTTCTGTTAAGAGTTCGGTTAAGTCAAGTGGCGGTCTTGTGGGGTAATCTGTTTTCTGTCATTGTTTGTCTCCAGTCATCTAAGCTTACTGATTAAAGTAGTAATCATTAATACGGCGGATTAGGCCACTAATTCTCATCACTAAAAGGGCACTGTAATTCTTTCTTCAAGACGGTGCTCTAATCACCACTCTTTTCACGCCCACTTTCAATCTTTGCACATGGCTTACGAATTAGCTTAGTTGGTAAAATTGGTTTAAGTTCCCGCAAGTGCTGTTTAGGCCGGAAATTAGAGTTAAAAGAAGGACTTTTTCCTCCACTGAGCTACCCATTGAAAAGAAAAATGGATTACTGATTTTCATAATGACTTGAACGTGTGACATAAAGATTAAGGTGCACCGAAGATCAATGTGAATATGCTCAAGTTCTTAGGCGTCTTTTGCGTAAAAAATTCAAACAAAATGATACATTTTCTACGTTTTGTCAAGTATGAAAGAAAGTAAAATGCGCACTCTTACGCGTCAAAACACACAATGGTGTCCAGCTAATTGCTGTTAATTAGACATTGTGTTGGAAGTTCGGGTTTTGAAGGCAAGAGGGGTTGAAAGTTGAGTAAAAAACCTTACTGTTTATCAACCTTTTCTTCTTTCCGGCCTCTTTTTTTTTTTTTTTCTTGGGAATGTCCTCTGTAACTTCTTTTATGCTTTTCTTCGTTGGAGAAAAGCATTCGGAATTTTTATCCTCTCTTCCTAGTTTTTTCCTCTCCCTTTCCAGGCTCCCTCTGTCAAGTTCTTGGTTTCAAGAAAGTGAAAAAGAGACATGATAATAAATGCTGGGTAATCAAGCACAAAACTTAACGAAGGAAACATTAGGATGCTTTAGTACATAAGAAAGATGATGATGATGATGGTAGTCGGCGTAGTGCCAACAAAATCATGCGTGTCTTGCAGGTAATTACCAATCTTTTTAAGGGCATAGAAAACAAGACAGGCTCTTAAAAGAAGCCATTAAAATTTTCCTTTAGACAAGTCTTCAACGAAAAGTGACAAAGTAGAGAGGAAGTTAAGGAAGGGCTGCGAGCTTTTACCTAAACAACAAGAAATGTCATTGTTATCACGCGATTCGACCAAAAGTAGCCTCCAGAAAGAGGCATCAAATGACAAATCCTCTCTCCATCCTTAGCAAGAAGATTTTAAATTTTGAATTCGTAGAGACCCCATCGCTTCAAGAGGATAGATAGAGAGCTCCAACGTACAGAATTTAAATTGGAAAAATGGCATGTCGAGCTTTACTTGTGCAAATGAAGATAGATAGAGATTGCAACATGACCAAACCCACCAGTGGCCCTTTGAGGACCCGTTCTGTGAAGAACATCGAATAACTTATGGTTCCTGGCTTCTTTTCTTTATTATTTCTGTCTCTATTTTCTCTCTTTGCAAGTTCCCACTTGCCGGTCTTATCTTATTTGTTTGAGAAAATAGTCTTATTATATAGATGTGTTGTAACGTTTTGTCATCTCTTCAGCACGCCATTGATTATTTTTGGCCTTATCAGATATTCTGAAGGCTGTTGCTTAAAATTACACACGCGTATGCACATTGGTACACTCAAAAGGGCCAAAGATAGTCAAGTAATTCTTATTGTCGCTTTTCAAAATAAATGAAAAAATTAGTTGTTTCAAAAAGAAGAGGGGAAAATGAAACGTAGAGCGGGGGGAACAAACAAAGGTGAAGTTTGTTTGTAAATTGCTAGGCCGAAACCTGCCATTACAAGGGCGGGCCTGCTAAGGGGAGGAAAACGTTAAAAAAAAATATTTTTTTATATATTTTCAAATTAGTTTTATGTATTAATATTAAAAATAATTTTAAAAAATAAAAAAATAATATTTTAATACATTTATAAATAAAAAATATTTTAAAAAATAATTATTACTGTATTCCCATTCAGCATTTTAACCCTTTGTTAGTAATTTTGCTTATTGAAGCTTATGTTTTTTACTACTTGCAATCAATTTGAGTCCAACATGCAACTTCCATCTCACATGTTGGGCTTTATATATATATATATATATATATATATATATATATATATATATTATGTGGGCTCAACTTGAACCCAAACAAGCCACCTCAGCTCAGTTTAAGGATTAATTAAGGCCAGTTGAAGACTGGTTCAAATCGGATTCAATTAACCGTGGTCCAAAAACAAAGTGTTCAATTGATAAAGTCAGTTATACAAGGTCTGAACTGATGGACTGATCAAAACACGCAGGTGACAATACGAGTTTGCCCAAAAGGCCAAAAACCTTGGCTGGCTTACAGCACAACATAAATCAATATTTAATTAAACGAAAAACTAAATCTCTTCACGAAACGAAATTAAATTAGTGTGGCTCAAGACTTGGAATACTGTAATAGTATAATTATAAAATTATTCTTGAACAAAAAAAACTTTGAGCTAGAAATTAGAAGTAAGATGGTTTTTACGCCATCACACAAATTATTTTACAAATTATATGGGGTTAGATCGGTGATTTTGTATTTTTATAGTCAAATTACTAATTTAATCATGTAATAAAATAATATAATGCCTACTACTTAAAGATATTTTTGTCTTTTTAATTTTTTTAGAAAAATATAATTATTTTTATATTCTTAAAGACAACCAATATAACTCTTATCCAAGGAATTTTTTTTGGTCATTTTACACTAGTTTTATTGTAAATTTCAAGGATATCCAGGGACATTGTTGTAAATTACTGGCACGCGCTACACACACCCTAGTATGTCAATGACCCCCTTGCCATTTGGGTAGCAAGAGCAAGTTCATGCCACCAAACGCTACTTTTCGAGGTGGCGTGTGCCCCTAACATGTATCGGTTTTGACACTGATAAATATTTTTTTTTCTCTCGTTACCTTAAATTTCACATCAACCCTTTAAAAAACAATCAAACTAGCCCCCTGCAATTTATTTCTTTTTTCACATTTGGTCATTGTCTTTTTTATTGCTATTTTTTTAAAATTTTGAATAAGCCATTAAATTACCAAAACATTTCATTTTTCATCTTCTTTTTATTTTTTTTTAATTTTTTAGATTTGATTCTTATTTTTTTAATCAAACTAACTCGGGTTCATGACCAGAGTCACTGGTTTCAAAGGTTAATAATGATGGACTTTTTTGGGTCCTTTTTTCTTAAATTGAATTGTTTTAATTTTATTATTCAACATTTAATTTATTGAAAATTGATCGTTGTACTTTTTTTTCATTTCCTTTCTATTTTTTTATCTCGGTCATTTTTTTTTATAATTTCATCCTCAAAGAGTTTTTTTCTACCAAATTTGATCTAAATTCTTTTTATTGCTATCTCTTTTCCTTTGGCAAGAGTTTTGAATTTATATTTTTTTCATGATCTCATTCTTAAAAAATAAATTGATTAAGAATTAAGCTTTTTTATTGATCTAAATTCAAGGATTTCATGATTTCCATGGTTACGGGATTTGCAATTTAACTTGGGTTGACTCGTATTTCTTTCAATTGTTTTTTTTTAAATTAAATTCTTTTTTCATTTCCATCATTTAATATTAAGTTATTCGATAATTGAGTTTCATAATTTTATTCAATTTGTTTTTCACACTACAACATTTAACAGTTTTATCGACGAAATTTTTTCATCGGCGTGAGCTTAACAGTCTATCGGTGAAAATTTTATTGACTAATTCACCAAAGGATTTTGTTCATCGGTATATCGTTTTTCGGTAATTTCACCATCTATCGCTAATTTTGTTGGAAAAAAAACCTGATGGTTTTACTGACGGACAATGCATGCCTACAAAAAAGTTTTCACTGGAAATATACCGACGAAAATATTCTATCTATATATTCTCATCGGTGATAGTGGCATATGCAGTAATTTTTTTCAAATTCTCTGAAATATACCAACAGATAGATTCACTTTGTAGTCCCATCAGTAAATCACCGACGAAAGCATTCCGTCGATCATTGTGGTATAGACAATAAATTTATTCTAACTCTTTGAAAAATACTGACGGATGAATTCTATGGTATCGCAACTAGGTCAAAGATTTTGTATCTTGACCCAGGTGAGTTCAAATCAAGTTTTTTAGATCTTTTTTGAATTATATATATTTTTTAATTTTCATCCTTTAACATTTTATTTGTTAGAGATTGAGCTTCACCTTTTTCATTTTTATTTTTCTTGTGGAGTAATTATGTTCTCATTTGATTTATCAGAGGAATTGGTCTTTAAACTTTTTTTTTATATATATTTTCTATGAGATTATCCCAATATTATATCCATGGTTGTAAAGTTTGAGAATTTAACATGAATATAAAACCATTTTAAAATTTTTCATAAAAGTTTTTGAACCTTTAAATTAAATTATTTTTTTAACATAATATTAAACAATGAGTTTAAATTTCATCAATTTAATTTATTTTATAGTTTTAAGTTAAAAAAACATTTATTTAATAATTTTTTATAAAAAATAATATAAAATTATTCATAAACCTTTATTTAATAACTTAAATTTTTGGATGATAATAATTTTTTGATTATGTTGGATTATATAATATTGTGAAGTCACCAATTTTTCTCCTTGTATTTGTGGCAAATAGTCAATTTTGTTTCAAAATCCGATCAAATATCGACAGCAAATAAATAAAATGGTTGTCAATTCATCCTGATCAATTATTTCCGTTAAATAGGCTATCATGAAGGAGAAATTCGCATGTTTTCAAAATATAATTAAGTATTTGACTAAACTAGTTTGAAAAATTCACCGATCAGTTGTTGTTGCTAAGGAATTCACATGCCAAAGTTTATCTTACATAAGATTTGAATTTTAAATTTGTATGACTAGAAATATTGTAGCTTAATGATGCAGATATAGCCTCTACGGCTATACCATAAAAGTCCAACAAAAAGGCCTATTAAAAGAGAGATTAAGAGCCTGTTTTCAAATTCAAAAACGATGTCGACAGATCAGCTCCTGGCCACCTTGTCCGCCCTATCCAAGTGCAGTTCCGGCCAGAATCAATAACCGAAACATCATGGCCGAAACCGCCACCGGCGACAGCCAGCCCCGTAATCCCACCTCATCCACTATCAATTCCAAAACCCAGCACAAAAAGACAGCTTCTCCGGCCCTCTTATCTGCCACGTTCCAAAACTTTGCTCACACCGCAAACTGCAAATTATAATATACAAATGTTTCTTACTGATATCACACTAGCCTTTAGGCCCGTTGGTTTTTCCTTTTTGTGAACTTTAGGCCCCATTGGCTTTTCGGGAAGGGTAGAAAACACTATTCTAACCTTCCTATGCCTGAAGCAACTTTTGAAAACTAGTGAAAAAAAGAAGGAAACAGTAAAAATTATGATGCTATATCTCTCCATTATTCTTTCATGGCTTGTCCCTAACTATATACAAAAGAATAAATTTGTTAAAAACTTTTGATTAAATATTATATTCTTAATACAATAATAAATATACGTATTCTATAAAATATTATATTAATTTCTAAACAAAAGATAAAAATTATTATTCATACTTAATTAATAACTGAAAGTATAAGATTTTGTGTGATTAAAATCCAAGTAAAGGAGCGAATATATATATATATATATATATATATATATATATATATATATATATATATATATATATATATATATATATATATAAAGTACAAGATTTTTAACTAAAACTCAGTCGATAATTTGGTCATGCCCAAATCATATTGTTTCTTGAGACACCTATAGGCTGTATATAAAGGCTGCAGTAGCTGGCTTTTTAATTTATGTCAGATTGCATGTGCAATAATGAACAAAAGCTTCCTGTTTACAAACTTTACATTATCTGTTTTGTGATTCTTCAAGAATTAACGCGCAGGCGCCACTTCTATTACAGCCCATGCCAAACATGGCACGATCTCTTTCGCGAAGCGGGAACCATATGTTTATGATGCAGGCGACCCGTTCTTAATAAGTTTCGTACTTCCATCAGAGCAAGTTCCATGATTCCATACAAGACTAACAAACAGTTAACTGGGACCATTGATTTTTTTTCTTTGGCTGATGATAATAACAGTTCTTTATAGGATGCATCATCTGCTGTAAATTTCGCCAACTAGCCTGTCAATGAGACGGAGAGGGAGCTGGGGGGAAGAGGACAAGCGAATGTGTTAAGGCTGCAATTTTACTTTCCTTTACGGCAAGAAATTTCTAGATATTATTAGGGATAGCATTTCACATGAAAGAAAGCAAAAAAGCCGTACCCTGTTAAACGTTTTGATAAGGAATTAGATTCCCGCACCACTAATTAGCTGCGTTCTTTATGAGGTTTCACCTCTAATCAAAAGCAATCTTCCAGATTTGAGATAAAATCGACTGCTGGTTTCACGATGCATGCAAATTAATTAATTTATAAAGTCAAAACTAGAAAGTTTTATGAGCTTCCATGCACGTGAAATGTTGCAGCTTATAGCAATTTTTAAAGAGAGCTACAAGTTTTAGTTGGAATATCAAATCCAACACACCCTTCAAAGCTTAATTAGAGATATAAAAACAACAAAAAATTAAGAATGAGAAAAGGAACAATATATAGTGATAAATATTTTTACATGATTTAGCTATAAGACTCCTGATCAATAAAGACCAGAGTGACTCTACCAACTTCTTCTTTATTTACAAAATAAACAATTCTATTAGAATGATTGAAAAAAAAATAAAGTGAAATCGAGACAAACACGTGGTGAGAAAATTGAAATTTACCATGAATGTATTGGCGGTGGAGTCGTTCTTTATAACCGCGTCCGTGGACATGGTCCAGATTTCCAGGGCCGTATGTAGATTCCGTAGGACATGGGTTAGGAAAGTGGCTCTTGTATTAGGACCTACCTTCTGCTGACATGCTGTCTTTAATTCCCGACCATGAGCATCATGATAATGATTCTTGATTCGTTGTCGCATGTATCACCACCATCGATCTACTTCTTTTCTATCCGCCCATCAAGAGTCTCTGCGTGCTTTTGACATACTATGTGATAGCTTTTTTCTACTCTCAGATCTCATCCCATTTTTCCTAAACTTATAATAATGTAAATTTCAAAATTAATCTCTGAAATGTTACTGATCATTTGTTTTCATGGATAGACCTCCAACCCTGCTATGCTATGCCAGTGAAAGTGTGTGACAGAGAGAAATGAAACTCTGTGATCTGATTTTCTTGGCTTTCACTGACCAGTCCCAAAATTTAAGCAAAAAATAAGTCAAACCAAATACGATGAATGTGTACGGGGATCGTAGTGTAGATTACAGATCATAGTCTAGACTATTGTTAGTGAAATCATTATAGCACCTATTTTTTATTATTTTTTTCATGATTTCATATATGTACTATGAGATAGTTAGATCCAAACTAATATCACTGACGATATCATCATCAAACAAAAGATTTTATTATCACGAGTTCATTCATGTCAGTGAGGCTTGAAAATCTTTTTGTCTAAAAAAATAAAAACCAAACTTTTGTGTTTATTTGAGTCTGATAGTGATTTTGATATTGGGATATTAGTTGTGAGATTGAAAGTGTTGTTTTGGTTGTCTTTTGAGGAGATTTGGTACTAAAAAATGGTGGAGCTTTGCCAGTGAACAATGATACAGGGGATTCCAATTCAAAATATGCTCAATATATAATTCATATATTAAAATAAAATAAAAAATTACAAATTAAGGATGCTGATAAAAATGGTAAATAGTTTTGGGATTTTTGGTATATTTTAACCAGATTGTTGAGAGGTTATTGAATAATGAAAGTAAACACAATTTATCATCAAGACCTGAACATTCATTGACCGGATCATGGCTACAATGAAAATCCTTGGAAGGACATGCAACGTCAGAATTGGACGAAAAGAAGAGATGGAAGAATTTGAACCAGTCCACCACTGATTAAAAGCTTTGTCACTCTTACATTATTGTTACTCTAAACATGTTTCTTCAGTTACTTTAATATGGAAAACACTCCCTTGAACTTCAATTTTAACAATGTTGATTATCAAAAAATAAAAATATAAAAAAAAAACAATGTTGATAGTATAATTTCTTTGTAAAGTTGAAATGAGGACCCTGACAGCATCAAACTTCTGATGATGTAGCAGTATCCATAGTAATATATCTCCCTCATGACAAACAAAAGGATCGAAAAAATTCAATACCCCAAATCTGAAGAGGGATGCCTTCAATCCTAAGCCAAACAAATCTTTCTGTGGCAATCAATTCGGGTTCCCATGGCCTCATACTTCCAAACCATTGACTAAACCAATCAACACTACACCCAATAGTCTCCAAAACGCTTTCTCTATAGTCAAAGGTCACAAGCAACCACCCAATAATTTAACGTTGGTACACATATTGTATCCCTCAACAATGTGATAAAAAAAAACTCGGAATAAGTTCAGAATTGTAAGCGGAGACCACAGCACTTTTTATCCATCCAGCTTGCATTAATTATCCTCTAAAGGTTCAAATTGAGGGATTGAATGATTACGGTTCATATTCTTGTTAGTGGCCACCTTCTTCGTCATCTCCCTTTCAAACAATTTCTATTCAGGCTTCAATTCCCACCCTTCTCATCGAATTAGCCTTCACCACATCAGAAAAGGTCCTTCCATCCACCTGACTATGAAGAAAAGAAACTCCCTTCTTCTTGAACTCTATTGATTTATCCGAAGATTTCCTTTTAGGACCATTGTTACTTCTTCCAAAAAAATCTCACCAATTATGCATGGACCTTATACTTTCCAATCCTGATATCACCAATATCTTTATACAAACTTTGCAGGTTATTCAATCCAAACAAACAGACAAAACCAAGAGAGTCTTTACGAGATGAAGAGATCGGAATCCTGACCAAGCTCCCCAAAAATTATGCGAATACCATGGTGGAAAGTTCTCAAAATAGAAGGTACGTACAGAGGGTTCAGGATGGTTGGTGGCTTGAGGAGAAGGTTTATATATATATATATATATACACACATGGTTGGGTGAGGGTTTTTGATGAGGAAAGGATTTGTGATAGGGCGATATCTTTTGGTGGGGAAAAGGAATCCTGGCAGGGAGAGAAGTCATGCCCTAACACCACCTTATATTCTCGCTAGCTTTTGCTAAGGGTGTCTCGTTGAAATGCAGTTTTAACCATTAAGAACATGCTACTAATTAAGACTTCGTAATTTAATTTAGTTTAAATATATAGAGTATGTGTGGTTAACAGTGTAATAACACACATAAGGCTTCATACAAATAAAGAGTTAAAAAAATTAAATTTAAAATTAAATCAAATGCTTGCACACAATTGTTAAATAATCTTAGTAGAAAAAGATAACGCAAAGAATAATTGTTGTCGCTCAGCCTCTCTTCTTGACCTCATTAATTAGGCTTCTTTATAGAGTTGGTCAACATGAAATGAAATTGCATCTTTAAACAATGAAATGACTCGATATTACCACCTTGCCTCATATCTTTAAAAATGTGACTATCTTTAAGGATTTTAAAAATAAGATCATTAACCTAAATTTTTTTTTAGCTATGATCATATTCATCATTTATAAATGAATATTTAATTTTAATGTAGGCTCATAGAAACTGAAAGTTTTAAGCATTTGATTGTGAGTCTGATACAATTAAATATGGATATGATCTAAATGGACAATATAGGTGACATAATAGATACTTTTTATGAATTAGTGGAATAAGTTTTGATATAAGAAAAGGTCTGGTCTTGCTGAATTGTGTTTGTAACTTAAAACAATAATAACAAGAGATTCAACTATTAGATTAGACTTAAATATTTTAAGGTGATTCTACAAGTAGTTTTTCTATAGGAAGTATTGTGTTGTTTATTGGATTGTTGGATCTTCTAGGATTAGACCTAGAAGTTGTTGTTTGGGTTAATTTTATTATTTTTTTATATTTTTTGGATTTATTATTTTTATCTCATATTCTGTTTTAATTTCCTTAATGTTTTCAGATTTTAGGTTGTTTACTAGAAGATATAAGTTTTCTTGGCTTATTTAAAGGCGTTATAAACCTCTTGATGAGATAACCAATATATACTTGATTTTCAAAAAATAAAATTATTAATTTAAGGTTTATATTTGCAATTCTTTTTGTGTGTTAAAATTTTCTTGTTTTTTGTGTTATTTATACCCTACTTGCTTCCACCTACATCAAATTTATTTTTTAAAATTTTAATGTAATCATATCTAATCTAGGATGATTCAAAATCTAACATAAATCTCTAATAAATAAATAAAAAGTACAATTTAAATATTATAATGAAAAAACTCAAATATAACAACCTGATCTACCTAAAACGCATATTTTTGATCGCTTCTATAACCATGTGTAAATATAACAACATGTAAATAAAAAATAAAAATTCAATTATTGAAAAGGGAAATATTAAAAATACAAAAAGAAGTGCTTTTGACACAACCTTAAAGTTTGTGTACATTAGTTAACCTAAATAACCATATTTCTTTCACAGTGTCAAAAAATCATCTCAACTCAATAGCTTAAGCTGTTAGGTGAGGTCCCAAGATATGATTTATATTATTATTTAACACACCCCTCAAATAAAAGTTATTTGAGTTTGAATGTCCACACTACCTGGTGCTTAATTTTTATCAAATAAATGGGGATGGTGAGATATGAACTCGTAACCGTTTAATTATCAAGGTTCTGATACCATGTCAAATAACAAATTCAACCCAAAAGATTAAGTTGTTAAGTGATGTCTCAAAATATGATTTATATTAAGATGTATTAATATAAAAAATAAAAAAAAATATTTTAATGTATTTTTAAGCAAAAAGATATTTTAAAAAGCATTATGCATCACAATACCAACCAACCCCTACCCTTGAAGCACAAAAAAATTTGGAAAAGCTATGCCAACGTTATGCTTTCTTAAGAAAAAAATAATAAATAATAATAATTAAATCCTTCCTTTTTTCCCTTTCTATTTCAGTTTTTTTAAACTCATAAACGCATCAAAAGTTACAAACTATGTGTATTGATTCTCTTAAAATTCATAAATCAAACTATAAACTGAATTTTAAACTTTATTATCTTCTGCTTAGATTTTCTCCCTTGCAATTATATAACTTGACCAAGCAGTGAATAATTCCTTTTCTCTTCTTTTTTCTCTTCCCGCTTCTTCCAAAATTAAAAATTTTATCTCCTTCTCTCTATTCTCTTCCCGCTTCTCCAAAAATTCAAAATCCAAAAACTTTTGAATTCCTTTCTTTGCAGCCTTGACTTCTCAAGGTAATTTCCTCTTTCACATGGATCAGAAAGAAAACCCTAAAAACTTCGCCTCACTTGCCCAAACGCCACACTAATGGCGCAAACAATCAGTCTACGCAAAGGCAACACCCGTCTCCTCTCCTCACTATATATAAAAGCCACACTTTTGACATATTCATGGATGGAATCATAAGGATCTTACATCAATGGCAGATCAAAAGGCTAGGGCATTTGAATACTAGTTTAACTGATTGGCTTTTCTTGATGACAAGCATCGTCTCTTTGCGGATCATGTCTAGAAAACTCGTTCTATAGCATGGATGAAAAAGGATGGCCTCGATTCCGTTCCCGTGACAAAGCGTAGATAGTTTTTCCTCTTCCCAGCAATTTCTTACACATTTCTGTATAACATGTAGTGAATCTGTTAGGCTTTCTTTCATGTATAATTTAGGACATCACTGCCTTCCCTCACAATCTTTGTTTGGATACCTGGATAGTGCTAGCTAGTCAATGTAATGTATAATTCATTTCAGACCGAGAGATGTAATGGAAAGCATATTGAAATGTTTTGCATGTTAATCGGCCTCTATATATAGAATCTGAATCAATCCCTTATTTTAGTGCTAGGGTATCAGTCAATTTCAAAAGATCTTGTCTTTCAAGATATGAGAATAGTCAATGGATTATTCATTTAATTTATTAATTTATTTTTAAAAAAAACTCTAATCTCAGCAATAGGTGTTCCGTTGCTAGTCACAAAAATCATGGGATGTTTTTCAGAGTAAAGACTATGATCAGCATGCATGTTTGTCTTCTTGATTAAGGAATCTGATACTGTCAGTACAAGTTGTCCAAATTAGACTAATAATTACTATTTGCTTTGTATATTGTCGATTCTCAACATGGGAAAAGCAAGCGCTAATATGCCTATATATCTCGACCGACGATCCATGTGCCATTGCTGATGATCAAGAAATGAGCCCTAGAGAACACAAGACTAGTGCTTCATGCTTAAGCAATACACTGATATATATATATATACTTTTGTTAATTAAAGCTGAAGCTCAAAGCCGCAAAAAATTAGAAAAAAAGTCGCCAAGTAATTAACATAGTATTAATATTC
Source organism: Populus nigra (assembly GCF_951802175.1). Classification (NCBI taxonomy): domain Eukaryota; kingdom Viridiplantae; phylum Streptophyta; class Magnoliopsida; order Malpighiales; family Salicaceae; genus Populus; species Populus nigra. Next base: position 24,938,031 of record NC_084852.1, on the reverse strand, counting down.
TAGGCTTAATTTTATGAACAATTAAGATTGCTAGAAACATTGATAAGAACACTAATAATGCGCTAATATATAGTAGTTTAATTTCATCACCTGGGCCAACGCACCAGGCATGATCATAGTAAATGTGCAGCTACAGAATTAGAAATTTAATTACGTGGTGGGGCACTGATCCCACCACAATGGACAGACACTGATAATCTGCTTTGTTATGCTCAGCTTTCCCTCTCCCTATTCCATGCATGAGTCACAGCCCTCTTTTTGAGCACTACAATCACAAAGCCAGTCCACAGCATCACAAATTTAAAGAAAGCTTACAGTCGAAGAAACTTTTTCCACTAGCTCAAACCCTAAAATCATAAAAAAGAAAAGCAAAAAAGGACGGGAACGAGAGAATAAAGCAGGAAAAAAAAAATAATTAAGGAAAAGCCTCATCTATCTTTCCTTCAAACCTTCCCTTTAATTCTCTTTGCTTTTCCTTTCTTTGCTCTGGTACTCTGTTAGTGTGATTCTCCACCTTATTTTCCTTCCTAAATACCCATCAACCTTTATAAAAGAAAAAGAAGAAGAAGATCAAAACCATGGTGTTCTCTTCAGTTCCATTCTATTTAGATCCTCCCAACTGGCAGCAGGTAATGTTTTCTTCAATTTCCATCCACATAGCTTCTTGAAAACTCCCCACTCCCATCCCAAAAGAAAAAAGAACCATATCAAAAAGAAAATTGTTCATATTCCTTTGTGATCTTTTATTGAATATACTAGATTTAATTTCTTTCCCTTTAATAATATTAGCAACCACTGAATTTTTCAATCTTGCAGCAGCAACCAAGTCAACAACCTAGAGCAAGCAATGAAAGCCCCCAGCTTCCACCTCTTCCTCCACCAACACATGTTGGTGGTAGTGGCACCGCTGGCTCAATCAGACCTGGTTCGATGGCTGATCGAGCTCGGTTGGCCAAGATACCTCAGCCTGAGGTAGCTCTAAAGTGCCCAAGGTGTGAATCTACCAACACCAAGTTTTGTTACTTCAATAACTATAACCTCTCTCAGCCCCGCCACTTTTGCAAAACCTGTCGGCGATACTGGACTAGAGGGGGTGCCCTTAGAAGTGTTCCTGTGGGTGGTGGATGCCGTAGAAACAAGAAAAGAAAAGTCCAAAGTAGCTCCAAGTCTCCAGTTTCGAGTGAAAGGCAAGTGGGTTCAACTTCCAGTTCCACAAGTGCACTTCCATCACAGGTTATTGGTCATTTGCCTCAACAACAATCTCAATTACCCTACATGACCTCACTGCATAACCTGGCTCAATTCGGCGAGGGAAACATTGGGTTAAACTTTGGTGGAATTCAGGGACAGTTGGGATCAACAAGTGGTGCTAGTGGACAGACTGACATGGGGTTTCAGATAGGAAGCAACTCAGGAATGAATAGCAGTGCTATTTTATCAGCTGGAGGAGAGCATCAATTTCCTTTCTTTGAGTTTTCACCCGCAGGTTTATATCCACTTCAAAGTGACGGTGCTGAAACTCCGATTAGTGTTAATGGGGACAACCAGCTTCAATCTATGACTCCAAGCTCTAGGGTTTCTCAGTTAGCTCCAGTGAAGACAGAAGGAAACCAAGGGTTAAATTTATCGAAGCCATATTTGGGTGTCCCACAAAATAATCAGTACTATTGGGGTGGAAATACCTGGGCAGATTTATCAGGTCTCAATTCTTCTTCCACTAGCCATCTCTTAAGATAGATATTGACCTCTTGATTGAAAGGAAACGATTATCAGCACCATGAAGCATATTTCTAAACCATCAGTCAGTAATTGACACAAAGTTGCATGCATCTTCGACTGAAGTACTGCCTTGACTTGCAAGTTCCTACCCAATGGAGAACCTATCTGATGATCAGTATTATGGTGGTCAGATTGAGAACCAATAATTGGTAGAACAATTTGTTATAAATTGTAATTTTCTATTTACCTTTGTTTGGGGATCTGTATTGTATGGCTTGTTTACAAGTTAAGCGTGTGAGGTCATGGGGTTTAATTTGTGATAAGACATGCTGAGTTATTATAACAATAACTTGTTTTCCTTTTATTGTTCTTCATGCATTAATTCAGCATCATCGAAATGAAAATTGTATGATTTATGCAAAATTTCCTAATTAGGGTTAATCTTAAGATTAAGAAGAACTAAAACAAACTTGTACAATTTGACGTGGTTCTAAATCCTAAGAACAAATAAGCCTTCACATTATGGGCGAGATGGCTAAAGACCTCACTAGAAAGTGATGTTGTTGGAGCCGAACACGTACAAAACAAATCTCTTTGAAAGGTTTTAGCAAACCTCCAATACTTAATTAATTAAGTCCAAACGGGAGTGATATATGTAAGTTAAAGGATTTTGTGAGTGCGTGTATATTATAGAGAAAATGATGAGAGGTTGAAGAAGGAGATGAGTGCAAGACCTAAAAGAATGGAACCCCTTGTCTGTGGGTTCATAGCTCACCATCTTGTGTGAGTACATGCAAAAATATTTGCTCGCTTGAATCTTATTATTTGAGGTGATAGCCTCTAATGATTAGTGAATTACAGTTAACGTCATAGACATTGCCCATAAGTGACATGAGCGCCCGTCCTAGCTCTAACATCATCTCGTGAGCCCCTAAATAACAAGAAGATAGATGTGAATTTAGTGCTCGGAACAAACTATGTTTAGTATGTGGAGTAACACGAGTGATGTCTGGCGAGCACACACCCTCGTATATACATGTGTTATCTGACTGAGTTGGATGGTTTGATAGGTGTTCCGAGCCAATTGTTACACATGGCAATGATGTGGGTTCAAGGACTGAATCCCCTCCTCGGATACATTGTAACTCGGCTATATCACAACTGATCATGATGTGCCTTGAGCGTTCTACCTTTACATAAATATTATTCAAGCTTGAATCTCTTTTCTATTTCTTGTGTTTAACTGATCTTCTTGATCATGATAAAACTATTAAAACTAGCTATTGTATATATGATCATATGGTCACTTCGTTTATGAGTGTGGCAGATCTCCAAATATAGGCGAAGGTAGAATTACTACTAGCTATAGTTTATTAAAGAATCACCTCAATCCATATGGTTAAACTGTTAAAAAGGCTTCATAAATGATTTTATATAATCTTTAATATACATAGTCCCATCACTATACTATGTTTAGTTTTTAATTTATTAAGGAGAATGAAGCCTGTTAGATTCAAACTTGTGACCTAGCAGTAATTAAGATTATGATATATATCATATTGAAGAACATTTCATTTCAAGAATTTAGTCTATTGGATGAAGCTCTAAAAATATTTTACATTAACTCTAACACAGACTATCAAACAAGTATGCCAAAAACGTTGAAGTTGCAGGAACTTTTGGAACCATCTAAGTACGTCTGTTTTGCTCAGCGCAAGTCTCTCGCTCTATATATATATGTGACATGTCTCGCGTTTATGAAAGCTTCAAATCGTCCATTCGTTCCAAAAGGCTTGATGCACCATATGTCGTCCTTAATAAAAGAGCTACTCGATGTTCTCTGCTCCAGAATTTATGCTGCTTTGTGACAGACACTTCCCATTTTGAAGGCTTTCCACATCCGTGGCTATGTTTTAAGACTTGATTTCCAAGAAAGCTCCTTGCTGTCTCACATTTTTAGGCGATGTATCTACGGGTTTGTACGTACTACTTCTCAGCCTTCACTTCCCTAAAAAACTGTTTTTACATTAATTGTATCTGCGAGGTTTGTACTTCTTTTCAGTCTTCACTTCCCTGAAACAATGTTTTTTACTAGATTAATACTCCATGCCATCTAAGATATGGTGTGCATGGAGAGAGAGAGGATTATCATCGCATAACCGTTTTAATGATTTCATAATTATGTGGAAAGGACGTGATACTTGTTTTTTTTTAACTTGGTGGTGACCCCTTTCCTTGTGCTTTTTGCTGTGGTGAAGTGAATAACAACAAACAGTCTAAGAAAACGCCAAGAACCCCCCACTCAAAACCATGCAATTCCATTTCCAACTGTGAGAGGAGTGTCCTTGAGTTCCATCAACAACGAAAGTTGAAACCTACACGGTCAAAAGAATTAAAGAAGTCATAACACCTTTGAACCTTTGGCCTCTCTCTCTCTCTCTCTCCAAACCAGACCAATCGTTACATAAAAACAAAGTTATCATCATAACTACGCTAATCTTCCACACTGATGCTTACATAGTATATAGAAGTGTATTGTATTATAATCCAACTGGGGTTTCTGTGGTCTCGTATAAAAAGAGCAGAATCGATAGGATTTTTTCTAGCTTTTGCAAGGACCAAGACTATTGCCTTGCTAAAACGAATAAAGCAAAACCAATAGTCTTGCTAAAACGAATAAAGCAAAGCAATCAAAACCAGCAGCATAGACACAAGCCAAAAAGCGCACAACCCCTCTCTCTCTCTCTCTCTCTCTCTCTCTCTCTCTCTCTCTCTTAATTACAAGTCAATTGGACATGAGACGTAAGAAAGTGAAAACAGTAAAATTTTGATACCAAAACTATGAGGATATATATGGTTCTGGAGTACAAAAGATAAAGCAAGTAAGAGAAAAAGAGGAGTGGTTGCCGTCGATGTGATGGTAAGGTGTGGAGTGTTAAAGTACAAGGAGAGCAATCACAGGCGGGCACGGAAATCCACGATTTTAATGTTCGTGTAGACGTCGTTATGACCACATAGATTTACGTCTATTAAATTTAATATTTAAGTTTCGATTATATTAACCAAAAAAAAAAAAAAACCTTAAAAAATCATGATGGTTGGTAGGTATATTATCAATCGATAGTATTATTTTGAATTTTCATATTTAAAAGATGTGAGGCAGTTTTTTTAAATATTTTTTCTTATTTATATTCTTAAGAAATTTTATTATTTTCTTTTTTAATTATATATATATATATATATATATATATATATATATATATATTTGATTGATGTTGTCTCTTATTAATCAAGTTTTAGTACTATCTCTGGAGTTAATTGGCTCAAAGGTATCTTCTGCACTGTTGATTTTGTCTTCGTAATGGTATCCTTTTATCTTTAAAATTTCTTAATCTAATTCTGATACGCTTTTTTCTAGAAAGGTGTTTATTTCCTTTTTATGATTATTTTTTTTCAAATGTAAAAGAACATACTCCAAAGAATATTCTAAAGTACTTAACAATCAAATACATCGTCGTCAGAACCACCAATCACATATGAAATAAATAAATAAATAAATAAATAATATAAGGGTAATACATAAAGTTGAGAATGGATCAATCACCTATCATAGGGTTAGGTCTTAAAATAAAATTCAAACTTAACTATTATAGCTGCGGAGCCATTAAAATTCAAGAATCCAATAAAGATCTTTGAGTTCAATCCACTTAACAACCCTTATAAAATAGGTTCTAAATGAGAGGGATTTTAATAACAACCAATCTTATATAGAATAAAATATCTAGTTGGCTCGTGTTACGCTATGAGTTAAATTATATTTTAGCATAAAAAATATATAAAAAAAAATATTTTTTTAAAAATATAATATTCAGGTAATTAGCTTGAATAAATTTACTAAACTCAGTTAATTTAATAATATCATTAGAAAATAATGATATCGACAACAAGTAACGCAAAAAAATAATAATAATGATTCAATGCAAAAGATAAATGATTGCCAATATTATGAAAATATATCTTCACAATATTCCCAAAATCTCTCAATGATTTCATTTGTTAACAAAGTAAAAATTAAATAAAAATAGGATAATTGCATAGAAAAAAATATGAATATAAAAAAATAAAACAAAAAAAAATCAATTACTGTTAACTTTTTAAACCGTGACTCGAGTTATAAAACCGAAAGTACTATACATGAAAAAATTATGAGGGTTAAAATTATAAAAAACAACACCAAAAAAATCCAAAATAAAAAAAAATACAATAACAATAATGAGTGTTAAAATTGCAATAAAAAAACCAAAAGGTAACAATAAATTTTAAATTTGAGAGTTAAATTGACAAGAATAAAAACATTAACAAAACGACAAAAATCAAAAGAACAAAAAACAAATACACTATAAATTTGGATTAAAGGGTGAAATTAAAAAAATGGAACTTTCAAAAAAGATTCAATAAAAAAAATAAAAAAATCATAAGAATAAGTATCAAATCTTAAACATCAAAACATGATAAAAAATTGAAAATACAGAATTATTCAACATGTTTTTTTACACTAAAAAAAACTATTAGATGTAAATCAAAAAATTTATGCACTCATCTAATTAAAGAAATCAATAACCATTGTGTAACGCAATGAAAAATAAATTAATCAAAAATTGAAAAATAATTGAAACTGAGAAAACCAAGTGAAAATAAAAATCAAAATATCTATCATCGCAATGCGTATAATTTACCTCATTATGTTTAATGAATTCTTCTATCAAAATAAATTTGTATTAGAGAAATACATAAAATTTATAATAGAAACTGACATACACAGAAAATTTGTTGAATAATAATTAAAAAACAAATGCAAGGATGTTCACATGAAAAATTTATAAAAAAATCAATAGTTATAAAAAAACAAATTTAATATATATAAAATTAAGAAAAAATCATAGGTGAATCATACTTACCTCTTTAAAAATTAAACACACCCAATATTATTTAAAAATAATCACAATATAATTAAAACATAAACCCAAAATTTATTTGAAAAAATACACAAAAATAATGCATTATTTTTTTAAAATCTGAAAATTAAAAAAAGAAGAATTAGGCCAGGCGTTGATGGGCCTAGTAAGCCAAGCCCATATCGTGGCCCAATAAAGCAATGGCCTGCGCGCTAGCCTGCAAGGCCAGATTCAAGCATGAGCCTTTATTTTTTTTTATTTTAATGAGGCAAATGACGTGCTCCAAATATATCCAAAAACAAATATGATGCATCATTTGCGCAACCCAGAATTTGGCCATTGTAGTGGCTGGAAAAACAGTGTCATTTGTTTTTTCAATCAATTTTTGACCCAAAACACCTAGAAAACACCATAAAGATCTTCTTAAGTCAATCCATGACCACCAAAAATCCAATAAATTCTCTTAAAACTCGAAATTCATCCGAAATAAAAATTATTCTTGAGCTCAGATATGTTTTTTTAGGTGTTTTTTAGGTAAAAAAAAAACCCTAAACATAACTCCCCTCATCGTATAGAACCTTTTGACACAAAAAGCAACTGTTTTGGTAGTTATAATCTTCCCTAACGACCACCTTTTCTCTCTAAGCTGAAATCTGATGACTTCCTCTCTCTTCTCACAAAAAAAAAGGACTGAAAAAAAAGGAAAATGAAATTATGTTCCAAAATGTGTTGTCTTAAAACTCAAGGGACTGGTCACCTAATATCTAAAAAAATATGAGGGATTAAAATGAATTTTTAACAAAACTTTTAACCCACCTCCAATGTTATCCGAGATTTTCACTTCAGTCCCTTAGCTTTCAATTCGACCCTCCCTCCTAAAAAAAAATGCAATCAGGGCTAATTTGGGCTCAAAAGGAATAAATCATGCAAAATAAAAGTTTGAGGATCAAAGTAAAAATTACAAAAAAAAAATCACAATTATTCCAAAAACTGACTTATCAATAGTGGAGATGGGAAAATCAACATTTCATTGTGGATTCGTAAGTGAAATGATGATCTCTTTTAGTATAGAGTATAATAAGCAATAAAAAAATAACATATAAAATTAAAAATAAGTTATTAAGTATGTCTCATATATACGGCGTCGCGGTGATCATCCTTCCAAATCAGGATAGTCGAGAATGATATGGGTGGAAAGGACAAAGAGTTCTTGTCCTTTATTAGTAGAGAAACAAAGAAATGAGAGTCGATACCTGATATTTTGATCACTAAAAACCCTAACTAATCACAGAGTCTGGGAAAAGGGGACTGATTGCGTAAAAAAAAAGTATTAGCACCCTTAATACACTTTATTTTAGGTAAGTTGCATTGTTTACTTGTTTGATAGAAACTAAAAAAAAATTATGTTTTCTAACTATTGGTTTGTCTAAGATTTAAGAAAAGTTCTCATTAGTAAAGAGATTCTTATCTTATCATATTAAAAAACATAATTATTATAATGCCAACGAAAAACTAAATTGTCCTTTTATTTAATATTAGAAATATATTTTACGTATAAGTTCATAACCAAATCGTCATGATAGTTACATTGTTAAGGCTAACTAAATTGTCCATTTTCAAGGTTTCGTCAGAGCAATTCTGACATCATTACCGCTTTAGACCACCTAAAATTGGTAGCGGGGGTACACACCTTTTATTTGGATCCAATCTTACTCAATTTGAAGGTATGTAACTCTATATTCATGTGTTTTAATTTTCCAACTCGATCAACCAAAATTATCAAAAACAGAGATGCAATCTAACAAACAATGTGTCATTCACCATCTCTTCATTAAGTTTGAATGATATATCGTTTAGGATTTTTAATTTGGAATTTGGCAAAATTCAATTGATTTCATGTTCTTTTAATTGCTTTTAATTGTACCTGTAATTTCCTTTATACTTGTAAATCACCCTTGTCAAACTCAATTGTCAACCTCAAAGTTGACTGCTATTTTCATTTTAGTTCTTAGTACTAAATTTGTGCATTTTTAACCCTCAATTGATCAATAAACTTTCAATTTCTTCAATTTAGCCCTTGATTTTGCTCATTTCAACCCCTACATTTATGCATCTTCTTTAGTTTAGGCTTTGTTTTGGATTTTTTCAATCAAGTCCCTAATTATCCATCAAACTTTAATATTTATGCAATTAAACCCCTGATTTGACTAAATTAACTCTTGAAAATTGCAATTCGACCCCCAGATTTTAATTTCTTCCAATGAAAGCTTAAATTGACTTCAAAAATTATTTTTTTTTCAATTAAGCTCTCAATAAATTCAATTAAACCTTAAAAAATTTCAATCAAGTCCTTAAACATCTAATTTTGAATTGCCCTCCTTAAATTGAGTTTTTATTTGTCAACGGGGCCTTCATCGATTGAAAATACACTATCAAATTTTTCAATCTTGTATATTTTGATCTTCCTCAACAATTTTCGATAATTTCCTGAGTGTTTTAGTATATTCTTCTCACTGATATTTTTTTTATTTTCTTCCATTATTTTTTAAATTTTTTTTGTATTTTCTCTTTTTTTTCTTTTTTGTTTATTTGGGGGGGGGGGTAAAAATGGATAACAACAAAGTACAAGATTTAAGTTTCTTAATGTGACCTTACTCAATTATTAAATTCAATAATGATAAAGGGACTGACGACATGGATGGAGCAACAACACAAAGTTAGATTAAGAAATTTAAAAGAGCATGAATGTCAATAAGACAATATCCATAGGATAGCTGAGTACCCTCGAACACATTAGCATTCCATAAATCACGTAATAGTGTCCAAACATGCATGTATCGCGCTTAGAATCTAAAATCTCATTGGAATTAAAATTTATAAAATAAAAAATCCAGATTTAACTCAAAATTTAAGGAAAAGTTGAGAAATCGGATCCTATTTAAATTCATATCTTCAGACAATAAATAAAGAAGAATTAACGTTTCTTAATCAATTTTGTTTCATTTGTTTATTTTTATCCCCACCTAACATAAATTAGCATGTATCGTGCTGCCATTATTACGACGTCGTATACACAATTAATCCCTAAATGGTAAAAGGAGTGTTAACAAATTAATTAAGAGATTTTTAGAAGTAGTAGAACGATAAAAGAGTCACAGAAAATAAAATGAGAGATCAGAAATCATTTTTTAAAGGAAAAGGAGAGAAAGGGGGCGTGATTTTCCACGTCGTTTAATGCTTATAGAAATCTGAAGCCTTCGACAAACACCTTGATTCTATGGACTCACAAGAGCGACTCAGCGATAAAAGGGTTGGATAAGACGTTCTCACCCTTTTTTGGTGCCACCAACTAAGCCCACGGGTCTCATTTATTTCGCAGTCGTGCTAAAATGGCTATGACCATATCCAAGATTTATGTAACTTGCATTGAAAGAGCATGGGCTTGAGTTACTTGTCCGAAGAAAGACATGCAAGCAAGCAAATTGTTTTTTTTTTTTTTTTTTTTTACCTTGAATCGCTAGGTTGATGTATTTTTTATATATATAATTAACATAGATTTATTCAATATTAATTATAAAGTAGGTTAAGAAAACAACTACAAGCCTATATAATTATTATAATACTTTTTTATTCCATCTTATGGAATTTTATATAATTGCCCTTGAAACAGGACAGATGCCCATATTGTAAGGTTTGATGGAAAGATATTACCATATGTATGTATGTATGTATGTATGTATGGTGCAGCGCTCTCTCTGTCCCCGTACCAGTGCTTCGTAGCAGAGCCAAATTGTTTCGCTAGAAAAACAAATGCATATTCCCAGTGAAGCTCCACAAGTATTGAGAACCAGTTTCTTCTTCCAAGGGCCTGGATCACAACAAATTGTTGGCCATGTTCCTTGGGTTAGCACATCTTGTTCACGCTTGAGGAGCAGCTAAACGAAATTAGAAATATAGTTCCGTTGCAGCAAAGGAGCAACTAATAAAAGCATTTACATAGACTGATATCATTTCATTCTTTCCTTTCTGTAAGTTGAACCGTGGTATCTTATTCTTATATATGACTTGATGCGAGTAAAGAAGACATCTCTTCAATAAAAACCGAGGATGATTGCATGTTACAATGGTACAATTTCACGTACAAGTAGGATTCATTTTGGAGTTTTCTCTTCATTCTCCTATTCCTGTTGGATCTTGAGCAGTCCCCTGACAGAGCAGCACTCCTCACCCCACACAAACAAATGAATGACTTAAGAGGAAGGCATCTTCCACCTTCCTCTTCCAAAGCAAGGATGCCTCTTGGAATCTTGAAAAGGACCAAAAACCAAACAGACAGTACAAACCACCAAAATGTCAGCTATCACCAAAATTAGTCATGGAGGATGGCTGAGGCTGCTGGATATGAGCCTCAGCTTGTGCCTGAGAGTGATTTTGTTGCTCAACAAATCTGCTTATACGCTCAAGCAACTGTTGAGCCTTCCTCTTTCCCCGGTCTGTGCCATTTTGTGCCAAATCCACCAGCGGTCCCATAACTCCATGTTCTTGTGCCTCTACCATATGTTTCTGGTCTCCAGAACAAAGATGCACCAACACTGCTGCTGCATTCTCTCTGTTCCTGGGTGACCCATTCCTGATAACTTCCACCAAAACTGGCACTGCCTCTGCAGCTCCAATGGTTGCCTTCCCTTCAGGGTGGCTAGCCAGTATTGCTAGTATAGCCAGTGCCTCATCCACCATTCCACCTCCGGTTTCTGTTAATAGACACATCAATGTGGGCACAACTCCGGCCCTCACTGCCTTTCCCTTGTTCCCCTGGTAGATGCACAAGTTGAAAAGTGCAGTCGCTGCATCCTTCTTCCCCCTTTGTGTACCTTCACTTAGAAGTGTCACCAGAGGTGGGATAGCCCCCATAAAACCAATTGTAACCTTATTTTCATCCACAACTGAAAGGCTGAAAAGGGTGGCTGCAGCATTTTCTCGAGCTTCCATGCTGCCCTTCTTGAGCACATGCACAATACCAGGAACTGCCCCAGCTGATACAATGCTTCCTTTGTTATCTTCGCATATGGAGAGGTTAAGAAGCGCTGTAATTGCATGTTCTTGGATGCGAGGGTCAGGTGTAGAGAGGAGGCCAACAAGGAGAGGGATTGCACCAGCTTGAGCAATAGCCACACGATTATCAGCGTTGTGCTTGGCAAGAAGACGGATCTCCCCGGCAGCAGACCGCTGGTCTTCTAGGCAGCCAGATGTAAGCTTGTGGAGGAGAATTTCAATCTTTGTACGCTCAGCAAGTGAGCAAGTAGATACAGTTTTACTTGTCCCAGAACTGCTGGGCCTTTTTGGTGGCTCAATGCCATTGGCTTCACACCACTGCGCTATGAGGCTTCGTAGAACGTAGTTGGGTGTCGGAGCAGTACTAGTGAGTTTCTGTTGCGTCTTTGGACAAGTGTCATGTCCTGCTCCCAGCCATTTCTCAATGCAGGAACGTTCATAGGTCTATAATCGATAGAGAAGATGTGTTAAAAAGGACAGCCATAGAAAAATGTATAAGCAACTCCCTCAGTTTATACAGGGCGAGGACCAAGCAAGAAATCTAGTAAAAGATCAATCAGCTATCAACCCCCCAGAAGTTTGTTGCCCTCCTACCCGAGAAGCAGCAAACCATCAGATTTGTTTTTGCAAGTTTCCCGTCTTTTTGAAGCAACTTAAAAGTGATTATTGGTGGACAAGAATCCTCCTCTGATAACCTTCAAATCTCAAATAAAGGTCTCATCAAAGGGAAGATCTTAATTACTTGATGCCCTGTGACCTAACTGTTTCAATGCACATAACAAGTTTTATCTAAGCATATGGCACTTTCTGTAGACATTCTATAATTGTGGTTGAAAAATGGAAGATGGAGGCAAGGGCTGAAACTTCACATCATCAAGTCACAGACAAAAACATATGAAAAAACAGAAATTAAGGTTCAACCATTGTTTAGGACATCATAGGATAGAAGATTCGGGATTCATATACCTGCCCTGTTGAAACAATTACAGGATCCTTCATCAATTCCAGGGATATTGGACAGCGGAAATCATCTGGTATAACTGGCATCTGGCGACTTCCATCAACAAGTCCACTGCCACCTGGGGGAAGATTCTTTTCTCTTTCAGGTGCATCCAGGTTTGGGTTTTCTGTTTGCACAAAATCTTTAATTTTCTTCAAAAGCATCGACATCTTCTCAATGCTCTCCCCAGGATCTCCTCCAGTAGCAGCAACCATCTCATGCAAAGCTAGAGACTCTTGTGTAAGGTCAGCTATTCCCATCAATTGTAATTTTTCAGATATTCTTCTTAGGACAGCAAGATCTGATGCTGAATCATTGGTCTTGTTGTAAAGGGACAAGAGATCTTCATACAGCTCAACATCGGTAGCATCGACCCTTCCTTTGGCTCTTCTAAATTGAGCAAGGACAAGCTCAACCTGAAATCAGAGTTTACTTTTAAAAAAGAAAAAGAACAAAAAAAGATGTATAATATAACAAATACAATAACACGGACAAATTGATGCAAGGAGCTGTAAGGACCACTCATATTCTAGTTAAAAAGAAGCAGGTGTAGTTTTAAAATGTGACAGGATCATCTTAGGATCTTTGAACCATAAATTTTTTGAAAATGTCAAGAAGAAAAACAGTGAAGTCTCACTAAGCTCCTTTGACGGTTATGATTCCCAAGAAATCACCTCAACATTATGCAATGCATATGACATAAAATCTCAAAAATCACAGGGCAGAATATTAACTTGTTGGTTCTGGGCTATCTACATCCCCAAATATATACATAAACAAATAATTTTCAACCTGCTCCTTAACTTCATCAGATATGTCCAGGCCTTCATAGGAAATTCCACTTAGAGCTTGCTCCAATTTAGCTGTCACCTCATGGTATTTATTCATAATTTGTTCCCTCTCTAGGACCTGAAAGCAAAATAAACCCGGTGATTTTGGAAGAAAAAAGAACAAAGAAAACTAGGTAGCTTGCAGGAACCATGACAGACCAAACCATAACCTAAATAGCATTTTGAAAATATTACCGAATTTTGCCTCTACTCTTTTGCAATAACAATAACGGAGGACTTGTCTGATAACACCAGGGTATGGTAATATTTAACAATAAATATTGCAACATTACAAACAATATAGAATATACATTATATACATAGGATTAAGGAAGTTGACATTGATATAAAGATAACCAAAATGTTCCAATGCTTAAAGCCATTCCATCAATGAATCGGCATCAGCTGAAAATCTTTAGACAAGTCTCTGCGCAGTATTTGTATACAATGCAATGGTTAAAGGAAAAAGAAACAAACAAAAGCATAAATATTCCAATTCTGAAATGCCACAGCATTTTCTTTCACGGTAGGCAATTTTATGGCTCCCCTTCTCTATTATTTTATTTTTCCTGTATGACATACTGCCTATGAACCCATACCGAAGTACCAGCGGTGACTGATTAGCGAAATGCTGTGGCATGACATAAAATTGCAATCCAAAAATCCAAAGACCTCGACAAGAAAGGTTTTGACAACAACTCGCCCAAAAAAAGTCAATCCAGAACATTCACTGGGTTGTATTCAGTAATATGCATGATCAAAATCCAAAAGCCCACGAACCAGCTCCATACAAAGAAATCAATGTCCCGTCAACAGAGTCTCTACAATCAGATAAGGAACTAAAATAGAAAATGAGAAAAAAATTATAGAAAAAAACACAAACCAAGTAAATCTTGCTTCCTTCGCAACCAAATATAAGCAAATCTTTAGCGGAATCCAAAGCTTGTTTGAGCAAAACAAGAGCTTTGAGAGTTTGTTGAGGGATGATGGAGTCTTTGCTGTCTCTAATCTCTTCCAACATTGGTATCAACAACTTCAACCTCCTGGCTAGATTGCAATACTGTTTCTTGACCGTACATCTGTAATCTGAGATCGAAGCAATCTTGTTCACTGTCTCAATCAAAATATCTACTACCTCACCTCCTCCATTCTCTTCTTCCTCCATTGCTATAACCCAAAGAATACAAAACCAATCAGTCAGATCTATCACTGCACTAGCAGATACTCGTTTGCTGAACCGGATTAGTGAAATCCTAGCAGGCCAATTGCCATAGTCGTCTCTTTGTCTCTGTCTACACGCGAGACTTTTAGAGAGAGCGAGCCAGCCCTTTTTCTTGTGGCGCGGCTAGATTGAGCTAACCGGGTAAACGTAGCGGTTGATTGATTCGGTTAAAAAAAAAAACCGTTCACAGAGACAGCGAGTGCTGTTTCACACGATGGGTGAGATCAGAAACAGTTCCGCAGTAATTTAATGCGATTGACAAAAAAGAACCAAGGTGGAGTGGGCTGGCTGGAGGTGGGGAAACTCCAGCGCAAGGTCACTAGAATCTTAAGCGATCCATATCTGTGTTGTAAAGATAATGTACATAAAGTTTTTCTAATTTGATTTTTAAACTTTTTTATTTTTGATGATTTAGTTATAATTTAACTTTTGATTTTTTATAAAAAAATATAAAAAAATATAAACTTAAACAAAAAAAGGTAGATGGTCTGCCATAAGTTTTGTAAAAAATATAATTTAGTCTTTAAACTTTAAAAATCATGTAAATTATATAAGTTTAATTCCTTAATATTTTTTCAATTCAATTTTGATATAAAAATTCTTTTTTATTATTTTCTTAGTCCTTGATTGAAAGAGCAGAGAGAGGGGTTGTCGAATTTCAGTGGTAGAGAAAGAGAAATGTTGTTAACTCTGATTTAGGCCACCAAAATAGACGATACTTATGTCAAATAGTTTCATTTGATTAGAAGAGTTTATAGTAGGTGTTTTTTTACCTTTAAAGTTCGTGAAAAAACAGATCTGAGTTCGGGTTGATTTTGGTTTTTGGGATGGTTTTTTTGGGTTTTTTAAGACCATAGATAAGTTTATCACGGTTGTCATGATGTTTTAGGTCAAAATAGGTTGAAAACTAGTTTTTAGGTAAAAAAAAAACTTAAGTCCTGATTTTTTAGCCACTGTGCAAATCATACGACTCGTCGTCTGATTATTGTTTTCAAAATAATTTGGGGCAGATGACATATCATCCACCCTAGTTGCAAAAAAAAAAAAAGGGCCAAACACACTTAGGCTAGGCTCACTGCCAAGCCCAATCGTGGTTGGGTCTGACATTAGCCATACCCAATGCACCAAGATCTTGACACATTGTCAAGCCCAATTATAGCTGGGTTTGGCTATCGTCAGACCCAACGCACCTTCATTAGGGTGTGTTTGTGTTCTGAAAAATTTATACCCATAAGTTTTTCTTGATCCGGTGTTTTTGGGTAAAGATATACTAATAAAATATTGGTTCATCATTAGCCACCCAATCTTTGCGATATAATAATAAGTGAAGACTTTAATTAATTTCCTAATTCGGGTAGAGAAATGAGTTTTGCTCGTATAAAAAAGGGTAATAAGCTAGAAAATATGCGAGAAAATATGCATATAGACCAAAAAAAATTCTTTCAGATGTAAAATATCAAGAATCTATACTTAGAAAAATTATAAGAGATCACAGATACCATGCCTATCATCTATATAAATTCCTAAGTGATTATGTGGAACTCGGAAAGGATGAAACTAAGAAATTTCTAAGTGATTATAGGTTTTTTGAAAAGTGAGTATCTGTAGCTTTCCCAACATTGTTATAAGGTTTAAGAGCCCTCCACCAAAGAGTGGTCATCATGACCTTTTTTTTTTTAATTTTTTGACGAGGCATGAGAGCCCCTCACTGAAGAGTGGTGATTAGATGATGTTGTTATCTATACTAGAGAGACCAAGTCCATCCCTTGAAGAGTGATACATATAACATTAAGCAGATTAAGTCCATACCTTGGAGATTGGTGTATATAGCATTAGGCAGATCACATACATCCCTCGGAGATTGGTGCATATAGCATTGAGGAGACTATGTCTATCCTTTGGAGATTGGTGCATATAACATTGGGGAGATCACATCCATCCCTTAGAGATTGGTGCATATAGCACTGGGGAGACTGCGTATATTTCTTGGAGATTGGTGCATACAACAATGAGGAGACTGTTTCTATCCCTTAAAGCTTGGTGCATATAGCATTGGAGAGATCATATTCATCCCTTAGATATTTGTGCATATAATACTTGAGAGACTACATCTATTCCTTAGAGATTAGTGTATATAATACTAGGAAGATCACATTCATTCTTTGAAGATTGATGCATATAACACTAAGGAGATCACATTTATCCCTTGGAGATTAATGCATATAGCATTGGGAAGACTACGTCTATCCCTTAAAGATTGGTGCATATAGCACCGAGGAGATCACTTTCATCCCCTGAAGATTGGTGCATATAGTACTGAGAAGATTACAACTATCCCTTAAAGATTGGTGCATAAAACACTGAGGAGATCACTTTCATCCCCTGAAGATTGGTGCATATATCATTGAGGAGATTACATCTATCCCTTCTAAGAGAATTGCATCTTCTTAGGATAAGTGTTGAGAGGCCTTCAGTTATCACCTGGAGAAAATAAAATGTCATTTTAAATAAGTCATTCATATTCAAGAAACTTGTATTTTTATCAAGGATTATACATCTTGAAATGATTTGAGTGATAGGTATGGAAGAGGTTCTTAGAAGGAAACATGTCTTCGAGGTGGCATTAAGACGTTTGCTTAGAATATTTTGATTACTTCACTTGGAAGGTCAATCATGCTGGTTGTCCTTGTAAAAACAAGTAGGTCCATCTTGTAATAAATTGGTTTTTTCAATATGTATGTGATTTTTCATGAATTGTTTCATTCTGGACAAGCTTTTATTTGGTAAGTTATAAAGTTTTCTCTAGAGAGCATGTTCACTTACTCTTCTTATTAAGGCTTATATGGCTATTGGCTCAATCAATTCTTTTACCTTGAACATCTTCTCGTTGAATCTTTTTAAATATGCCCGTGTAAACCCTTCCTCTTGTTGGGCAACACAAAAAAGGTCCGTGGAGTTTTTTTAGCATGTATGCTAATGCTAAAACATGTCACTAGCTTGACGTATAGGTCACTGAATCCTTCAATAGAGTTTAGTTCCAAGGTGTTACATCAAGCACATGTAGATCCTCTAAAGGTTGTAAGAAGTATCTTTCATATTGAGTCACGATCTTGGATGATCAATTCCAAGCTACTACGCATATTTTTTACATGTTCTTTTGAGCCAGCCAAGCCATCATAATTGTCCAAACTCGTTTTCATAGAAATATAGTCTTTAGGGAGTCAAATGCTCAATATGCGTTTGGACAAGGGAGAAACTCTTCACTGATGGGGGTTATAGACATTCCCCTAGGTATGCTCATGTATAAATTGTCTTTGTCTGTTAGGCTCTTAGAAGCCCAGAGAGCTTGGCATAAAATGATAGTTATAGTAACCATTATCCATCCTATAGTAGCTAGGGGAAGTACATTTGGAGTATTTATTATGTACATGGGTGTGGCAACGATCCCTTGAGAAACTTCTATAATTATCATTCTTATAGGCTCTTTGTGCAACCAATGGTCGTGGCGCTAAAGCATTGTGTGTTATTAAGGGTGTTAAAACTTGTTGGGGTGGCAAGGTCTGATTTTTCCATCAAGTTGCCAACACAGTCTAGGTGAGGAGTTGCACATGACTAGTGAGTTATTGAAGCTCTTGCTGGGTAGGAGTGTTCATGGCAACGAGTTGATTTGCCCCACGTCCTAACCCATGTGGACATTGGTTGTGTGCCATGAAATGCCCTGAAAATATTAAAAACAAGTTTTAGAAAGAAACCGATGACTTTTTTATCAACCTTCTTATATATGACACCACTAATGAAATCCTAAAAATCCAAGTGACCTAGGAATAAGGCTTCCGGGTTGAATAATCAATTAATCAATTGGCCCTAGCAATCTCATTCATTCTCCCTAGCTAAGGTGGTTGATAGCTTATATTTTATGCTTGGTAACCAAGGTGACTTTTGGCTAATATCTACAAAAGGTCTCCTTTGATGGAGGTGAGGATTTTCCAATACTTAAATAAGTATCTTTTTAAAGAGAAAAAATATAATAATATTCTAGAGAGAGATGCTATATATATATATATATATATATATATATATATATATATATATAATAGAGAATATATATATATAAAATAGAGAATGAAGATTGTGAACTTCTGTTCTGAAGTTCTCATGATGTATTTATAGCTCATGAGTCTTGTCCTTTTGTGGAGAGGAGGAATTGAAGTGTAATTTTATTTTTGTGATATTTTAAGTTGTATTGTGAGTTGTATTCCACTTATTTTATCCAATTAAAAGATGGTGACATGGCTAGCCATAAAAAAACTTTAATACATCTAATGGTCTTGGTAGGGTATTAACTTATTTAATTAAGCCTATTTATTGAGAAATAATTTCTCTATGATTTTATTTAAAAATCTATAAAATTGATGGTGTTTGCCTAATCAACTCTTAGATCTGGCCAATGCCAGACCCAACACGCTTGGGTTAGACACACTGCTAATCCCATATGTGGTTGGGCCTAGCCAATGTTAGACACAGCACGTTTGGGCTAGGCACATTGTTGAGCCCATTTGTAGTAGGGTCTGGCTAGCACCAGACCTATCATGTTCGGGGCTTGGCACACTACCAAGCTCAATCGTGGTTGGGTCTAGCATTGGTCATATCCAATGTGCCTGGGTCTTAGTACACTATCAAACTTAATTGTGACTGGGTCTAACTAGCGTCCGACACAACGTGTCTGGAGCTTAGCACACTTCCAAACCTAATTATGGCTGGGTCTGATGCTATTTGGCTAGCGCCAGACCCAACATACTTTTACTAGGACATGTTTGTATTTTAAAAAATTTATACTCATAAATTTTTTTTAATTTAATAATTTTTTAATAAAAATATATTGATAAAATTTTGATTCATCAGTGTTAATAAACATGAACTTGAATGAGCATGGTTCATGTGTGACTCAGTCCGACTTTCGAATCTCCATGTCTATATGCATATGATGAGGACGATAGATAAATATTTTTTTCATGAGTCTTCCTTCTGTATTAAATTGGCAATAAAAGACAAGGAAAATAAGTTTTACTCTGTTTCGAAACAACCAGCAGTCGTGAAAGGCAACTAAATAAAACTATTATTGTACTGGAAGACTGGACTTGAAAATCAAAGTGTATATGGCTGCTAATCTGAACAAGAGAATATCAAGGAATCTGATGAGATTAACTCTTTGCCAATTCAACCGCAGTTGTTACCATGATAAGTGCCAGATTTTGTGCTCTTCGTAATCATAGGATTAGTTTGAAATATTGTTATTAATTCTGATTGTAATTATCTTTCCGTTACACATATTTGAACTCCTGCAATTAAGGTTCCTAGACTGTATAAATGTTACAACAGATGAATAAGAAAATGTGTGTTGCATTACATAATATTGCAGTGTTAAAGTCTTCTTATGGTATCAGAGCAGAAAAATCTCTAACGAGTATTCATCCCTTCTACTATCCTTCTACTGCTTCCTGCAAATGGCAACTACCACTGCACCTTCCACCGATTCAACACATTCACCCATTATCACAATCAATGCTGCCACAACCATCAATGAAAAACTCATTCCCTCTACCTTTCCTCAGTGGCGTGCTCAATTTGAAGCCTTGCTCATTGGTTATGATCTTATTGATTTTGTAACAGGTACACACAAATGTCCTGCTATTGATGCACAAAACTTCACTACATCCAAAGCTGCGAATTCCCACTGGATTCGCCAAGATAAACTTATTCTACATGCTATTCTTGCCTCCACCTCCACCACAATTACCCCTCTCCTCTCTGCCTACAAAACATCAAATGAAGCCTGGACAGCACTTACCCGTTTGTATGCAGGCAAATCTAGAACGCGTGTGATGCAGCTTAAGGAAGACTTGACCTTGAGCACTCGTGGGTCTCGTCCAGTTACTGAATTCCTTCAAGGAATTAAAGTAATTACTGATGAACTAGCTGTCATCGATCATCCCGTTTCAGATGATGATCTAACTCTATACATACTCAATGGATTGGGTATTGAATTTAGAGAAATTGCGGCACCCATTCGTGCCCGTGAAACGTCTCTGAAATTTGAAGAAATTCATGATCTTCTTGTTAGTCATGAGAATTGTCTTCGGCGGCTGGAACAACAATCTGCAAATTCATTTGTTCCCACTGCTAATTATTCTAATCGCTGGACCCCTCAGTTGCCTTCCAATTCTAGACAGTCCAAATGGCGTCCCCCGGTTTCTTCTTCTACTCCACGTGGACATAATGGGACTCATAGAAATGGGTCTTTCAATTCGGGTCACAGGAGGTTTAAACCAAAATGTCAATGGTGTGATCAACTAGGTCATACAGCAAAACAATGCCCAAAAATGCCTGCTTCTGATTTCTCTGCAAATTGTGCAGCTTCTTCCCAAACCAAAAATCACAAGTGGCTAGTTGACTCAGCTGCATCTCACAATATGACCACTGATCTCTCCAATTTGACGATTAATTCTGAATATGATGGTACTGATGAAGTGGTAATTGGGGATGGATCAGGTTTGCCTGTGTCTCATATTGGGTCGTTATCTCTAAAAACATCCAATCATGTCTTTCATTTACGTGAAACTCTTTGCGTTCCAACCATTCATAAAAATCTTATATCTGTTCATCATTTTACCAAGCATAACAATGTTTACATTGAATTTCATCCTACTTATTTTTTGGTGAAGGATCGGATCACGGGGGCGCTCCTACTCAAGGGCGAATGTGAAGATGGAGTGTACCCATTTCCAGAGCAGCTACCATCCATTAAGACAAATATTATTGCCTATGTTCATGAACGTTCAACATTTGATGGATGGCACAAACGTCTTGGGCACCCATCACCCAAATTGGTTAATCATCTCATTCATGTTTTTTCTTTACCCACCAATAAAACTGGCAGTTCTTCTTTGTGTACTTCATGCTCTCAAAACAAAGCTCATCGTCAATCATTTAGTACTCATGGTCTTACCAGCACTACTCCACTTGAACTGATTTACACGGATGTTTGGGGCCCATCTCATGATCTTGGAATTAATGGATTTAAATATTATGTTATTTTTGTTGACCATTATACCAAATATATTTGGCTTTATCCCATGACTCATAAATCCAATGTTCAAACTATATTTCCCCAATTTCGCAATCTTGTGGAAAATCGTTTCAACACAAAAATAAAAAGTCTCTATTCTAATAATGGTGGGGAGTATGTTGGTCTCAAAAATTATCTTTCAGTTCATGGTATTAGTCACTACACTACTGCCCCTCACACTCCTCAACAAAATGGTATGTCTGAAAGGCGACATCGCCATCTCGTTGAAACTGGTCTTACCTTGCTCACCGATGCTCATATGCCTCTAAAGTACTGGCCTTATGCATTTCAAACTGCTGCCTATCTTATCAATCGCATGCCCACTGCCACCTTGAATAATCAGTCTCCATTTGAAAAATTATTCAATCAAAAACCCAACTATCTCAAACTCAAACAATTTGGTTGCCTCTGTTACCCATTAACCCGACCATACAATAAACACAAACTTGAGCCGAAATCAAAATCATGTATATTCATGGGTTACAGCTTATCCCAAAATGCTTATTTGTGCTTTGAGCAAACTACCAAAAAAATATTTACATCCCGCCACGTCATTTTTCATGAGAGCACTTTCCCCTTTCAACAGCCCGGTCACAACAGTGATCTTTCTTCTCTATCAGTTAAGCAGTGCTCTTCTGTGCCCATCACATTATCCAAGCTCTCGTTTGATTCACCCAGTCCCAGCACTTCTCTGGATGTGGGTACTGAAGTCTTGCAATCGCTTGAGCGTGGGTTGTCCTCTGCACCGTCTCCTCTCCAGGTAAGTAATTCCCCTTCCCCTCTGTCTTTAAATCCCAGTCCTTCCATTGAATTCTCTGCTCCCATTGTTCCTGCAAATGCTGATGTGAGAATGCACCGTATGACTACTAGGTCCATGAATGACATTTATAAACCTAAGAAATCCTTCCTTGTTACTAAACATCCCATTCCATCATCCTTAGAACCCACAACTGTCACTGCTGCACTCACTGATTCTAGATGGCGTGAGGCCATGTCTTCCGAATTAACTGCTTTAATGCGTCATAATACCTGGCAATTGGTGCCTCCTCCAACTGATTGTAATATTATTGGTTGTAAATGGGTATTTCGGGTGAAACGGCATGCTAATGGGTCTGTTGATCGGTTCAAAGCCAGACTAGTGGCCAAAGGGTTCAATCAACGACCTGGACTGGATTACAAAGAAACATTTAGTCCTGTTGTTAAGTCGGTCACTATACGAACTGTTTTGACTATTGCTGTGATGCAGGGTTGGACCTTGCGACAGTTGGATGTTAATAATGCATTCCTTCATGGTCATCTCACTGAAACAGTCTATATGAAACAACCTCCTGGCTTTAGGAATGCTGAACATCCTGATTATGTTTGCTGCCTAACCAAGGCTATCTATGGCCTAAAACAGGCACCCCGTGCCTGGTATTCTGCCCTTAAGCATGCTCTGACAGAATTTGGTTTTCTAAATTCTAAATCCGATTCATCTCTGTTTGTGTTTCATACTGGTTCTACACTTGCCTATTGCCTAGTATATGTTGATGATCTAATTATCACAGGCAATAACACCACTTTTGTTGCAAGTATTGTTGATCATCTTGGCAAGAAATTTTCCATCAAAGACTTGGGGGCATTGCATTTTTTTCTTGGTGTTGAGGTCATTCCTACTGCAGCTGGCTTATTTCTATCTCAGCACAAATATATCCGAGACTTACTTGCCCGAACCAGTATGGATGGTGCTCGCGATGTTGCCACACCTCTCTCATCTTCGGTTCCTTTACAATTGGATGATGGTTCTTCATCTGTTGACTCTACTGAATATTGTCAAGTTATTGGAGCTTTGCAATACTTATCCCTCACACGTCCTGATATCAGTTTTGCTGTCAATAAACTATCTCAGTTTATGCATCATCCCAAGCAAGCTCATTGGACAGCTACAAAAAGACTGTTGCGTTATCTGAAGAACACAATCTTTCATGGAGTTACTATCAGCAACACATCAAGCAGCATATTAACTTGCTTCTCGGATGCTGATTGGGCTGGCAGCCTAGATGACCGGAAATCTACTTCAGCTTATCTGCTATTTCTTGGTAACACACCAATTTCCTGGAGTTCTAAAAAGCAACGTGCTATAGCACGATCGTCAACCGAAGCTGAATATAGGGCCTTGGCAATGGCTGCTGCTGAGAGTGTGTGGCTGCTATCTCTACTTCAAGAACTTAAGTTTTGTCTCTCACAACCACCGCTGCTCCTATGTGATAATTTGGGAGCAACACACCTAAGTTTCAATCCTGTCCAGCACTCCAGGATGAAACATATACAGATTGATATTCACTTTGTAAGAGATTTGGTTGCGAAAAAAATTCTTAATGTTCAACATGTTCACACGACTGATCAGCTAGCGGATCTGCTTACCAAGCCTCTCTCCCGGCAACGAACAGAATTCTTACGTGACAAGATCGGTCTCTCCGATGGTAGCCCGTTCTTGCGGGGGCGTATCAAGGAATCTGATGAGATTAACTCTTTGCCAATTCAACCGCAGCTGTTACCATGATAAGTGCCAGATTTTGTGCTCTTCGTAATCATAGGATTAGTTTGAAATATTGTTATTAATTCTGATTGTAATTATCTTTCCGTTACACATATTTGAACTCCTGCAATTAAGGTTCCTAGACTGTATAAATGTTACAACAGATGAATAAGAAAATGTGTGTTGCATTACATAATATTGCAGTGTTAAAGTCTTCTTAGAGAAATCATCAAACATCGGCCTTTTTCCATTCAAACAACCATTCTCGCTTTCGTAAGATCATGGCATGGTTTGGTATTCGGGAAAAAGTAATGATGCCGAGAAGGTCGATCGACTTGATAAACTAATTGATTGCTGTTAATTATGAAGCTTTGTCTTTGTACGAGCTTCATGTACATCCAATTCGAGATAGCATTTGTTTTGGGTAAAATCTTTTATTGATAAACATTTTTCTTCTTTTTTTTCTGTATTCATTTTGTATAAAATACTTTTAACAAAAAACTGGTCGAGGTTCTGTTAATGTCAAACTTTTAAAACTTATTTTAAACTTATAAGATTATATAAAATTTATTAATGAGAATAATTGACTCAAAATTTTAAATTAATAAATAATATAGCTACTTAGAACCACTCACAACCATTCATCTCTCAATCCATGAAAGTGATTATATCTCACAATTGGCCTTTTATAATATAATGTTAGAGTTTTAATAGCTAAAAAAAACACAAGTCTAGTTCATAATACCTTTATAGTTTTAATTAAATTAAAAACTTTATAATAAGATACTGGAGAGTCAATGCAATTCTTAAACTTTTTTAAGTTTAAAGAATTTTCATTTTAACAAATGTATTAGTAAATGAATATAAAATTATTTTTAAAATCTTATTTAGTAGCATATTGACAATCCACATAATATATAGAAGCTATTTAAATCAGTATGGGTCAATCAAAATTTCTTAAGAATGCAAAAAGATGTTTAGATGATAATAATATTTTTAAAGAAGCAAGAAAAATTCAATACTCAAGTCACTAACTTGACTAGATTCAATAAGACCGAGTAGTTTAATAATTTGATTTAAACTATAGGCAACGATATCAGACAAACCGTAAAAAAAAATATCTAGCAACAATCAACCAAAACCACTAAGACACCAATATTATACCTAGAAGGAAAAGAAAAGAAAAGAAAAGAAAAGAATCGTTAGAAACCTATCGTCACTCCATTGCGAACATCACCTACTATAAAAGAGCTTATTGAGATGGTTCAAACCTGATTGCAACATTGTAGATAGCAACATAAAAAGAAGTCACATTGATTGCTAGAGCAACGTTCCAGAAAACCAAATCGAATAAAATAAAATGAAGTGAGCATCCACCTATATTTAATAAATCAATTCTATTTAATTCAAGAATAAAATGTATTGTAAAAAAATAAATTTAACAAAGAATAACAATTAAAAAGACATGAGGTAACGTAATAAATAAAAAATGATAAAACCAAGGTCATAGAAAGCATGAAAAAAAAATCAGAGCTCAGTTTTCAATTAAATTAATATTGAAGTATAAAATCGAAAAGGTATCAATTTAGAAAAATGATAAAAAAAAAAAACCAAAGTAATCTTAGGCAAACCTCATGAAGCCGAGTTCATTTCCAAAGCTTGTAGCTCATGAAATCTTAGACACAGGCTTAACCAAGAATATCAAATTCAAAGCAATTTAATAACAAAGAATTAAATTGGGTAAAAAATTTACTAGTTTTGAAAGTTTTCCAAAGCAAAAAAAAAAAAAAAACAACAACAACAGTGAAAAGAATAAGGATGAAATCTATTAGGAAAAAAAAATTACGGAGGGTGGAATAAAAAAAATACAACTCCAAAAATTATCTTAGATTACAAAAAAAATTGAACGAGGATGAAATAAAAAAATTTAATTCAATGAATTATTTTTTAAAAAATCATAACCAAAAGAACATGGACTAAATAAAAAAAAACTTTTAGGGGCTAACTTGAAAAATCATATACCTTTTTAGTATATGTTTGCCCATAATATTCACCAGTATGATTTCAACAGCCAAAAAGGCGATTTCAGGGTTGCCTCAGCTTCATCTTAGTATTTCCTTCATGGATATGTGGTGCATGCACCGATAAGAACTCTAGTTTGTTACCGACAACCATTTCTTTTTCTTTTCTTCTCGCTCTCAACCTTGGTCTTTATGCCGCCGCCTTATCCAAAAAGTTGCCTTTCTGAGGCTAACCCGTCATACCCCTGCGCAAAAGAACGAAAACGAGAGAAGCAGGCAAAGAAAATTTTTCTCAAAGAACAACTCTCTAAAGTCGGGGATTTCGATGAAAGCAAGGTAGACGCCATCTTTAACATGTTGATCGCTAACAGTCAGCTGACTAACTAGAAAATGTCAAGAATTTTTTTTATTTTGGTTCTTAAAATTTTTTAGAATTTATTTTTTTAATTTTATTCTCTAACATTGGATTTATTGGATAATAGACTTTATAATTTGTTTTGATTTGATTTCTATGCAGTTATCCCGATCTCATAACCCGAGTCATGAGTTTTATGGGTTAACTGTGTTATTTAGATTTTTTTTTTGGTTATTTTTTTAATTATTTTTATTTCAACTTCATTCTTCAACATTTGGTTGATTGGGAATTGAGCTTCATAATTGTTAATTTGTTTTTACTTTTTATGAGGTTATCATGGTTTCATGACTTGGGTTGTGAGTTTTACGGGTTAGCCAAGTTGTCTAGGGTTTTTTTAATTGATTTTTTTTCCAGTTTCATCATTCGACATTAGATTTGTTGAGAATTGAATTTTATAATTTTTTTTCTATAGAGTTATCCCGGTCTCCTAACCCAGGTTTAGTAGGTTAACTTGGATTGACTCGGGTAATTTTTTTGTCATTTTTCTTATTTGATTTTTTCTTAATTTAATCCTTTAACAATGGGTTGATTGAGAATTGAGTTTCATATTTTATTTTTTTATTTTCTTTCTATAATTTTTTTTTATCATGGTCTTATAACTCAGGTCGCGGGCTAGGCTAGTTGGCTCGAGTTTTTTTGTTTCTTTTTTAGTTATTTTCTTTTTAAGTTTATCCATCAATATTAGGTTGTTGGAGGAATTAATTTTTATAATTTATTTTAGTTTGTGTTCTATGAAGTTATCTCAATCTCATGACATAGGTCACAAGTTTGATTAGTTGACTCGGGTGGGTTTTTGTGTTATTTTTTAATATATTTTTTTTTTAAATTCATCCTTCAATATTGAGTTAATTAAGAATTGAGCTTCATAACTTGTTTCAATTTACTTTCAAGGGGTTATCCCGATCATAAGACCCAAATTTAATAGGTTAACCTGAGTTGATTGAACTCATTTTTTTAGTTAAAATTTGTTTTTAATTTCATCATTCGATATTGGATTAGTTGAGAATTGGATTTAATATTTTTTTTATCTACCTTCTATAGAGTTATTAAGGTCTCATAACCTGGGTAAAAAATTTGAGAAGTTAACCTGAGTTGATTTAAGTCACATATATCGTTGTTTCAATATTTAAAAAAAAATATCTTGATTTTTTTTTAGTCAAACTATATTTTTGTCGATCAACTAGTTTATCTTTGAATATATCAAGTTAACTAATTACATCAAATCAAATCATCTCATAATTAAAAAAAATCTAAAACATATTAACAACATTGAATATTTTTTTATATAAAAAATATCACCCAGTAGCACGAGTAATGATCTAATTGTTATTTTAAACTATCTTGCAAAGAAATTAAATAATAGTTAAGAATGATGGATCAATGAGAATTCTAGACCAAATACTTATTAATCTTTTATTAATAACACGTTTTTCTTCCTTTTTACATCATAACAAACACAATCATATTCTCACACTTTTTTATCCATTTTTATTGCTTCTCACACTCGGGTTTAGCCTGAAATCTCAATGGCCTTGACCTCGGCCTTCTTTTCCTCTGCCTTGGGAATAGTCACAGTAAGCACTCCATTCTCCATGCTGGCTTTCACTTGATCCATCTTTGCGTTCCCTGGCAACCTGAACCTGCGTAAAAACTTGCCGCTGCTCCTCTCAATTCGATGCCACTTATCATTTTTTCCCTCCTGTTCTTTGCTCCTCTCTCCACTGATTTGCAGGATTCTACCCTCTTCCACCTCCACTTTGACCTCCTCTTTCTTTAGCCCTGGAAGGTCAGCTTTGAAAACGTGAGCTTCTGGAGTCTCTTTCCAATCGATTCTTGCATTGACAAAAGCTGATGTTTCGCCTGTTGAGGCAGGAACATTGGCCAGTGTAGAAGAGAAGAGGCCCTCGAAAGGATCCCAAATGTCGAGAGAAAATGGATCGAACACGTTGGTCTTTCGGCTGCCGAAGAAGCTAGGAATGAGGGATGCCATGGTTGGAAGTAACTAGATCGAAACAAACAAATTTTATAGAAAATCAGAGGACTGCTGAGAATTTTTACTTCGATTAGTTAACGACGAAATGAAACAAGCTATATATAGGGGTGGGAAGAGGCTTCTAGCTTTAAAAAATCAAGAAAAAGAAAGAGCATTCTAGCACTTTGTTGCTCCATCCCTTGAATCATCACAGTAGCTCTAATTATTATTTTATTATCTATATCAATAATAATCGATGGAACCTTCCTTTTCTTCTCCACTCTTCTACTTCCTTCGGTGGAACGATCCTTTTCCGAAGAAGCTACTGGAACTATATTGGCATACAAGTAGGTCAAGATTGTATATGTATATATATAAAAAGAAAATAAATTTCTTGCAGCCAAAACAAAGCTTTTTTCGAGTATATAAATTTTCTTTCTTTCGAATTTATGTTGCTACGATGTTGTCACTTGCATATAAGTGAAGTGATATCACATATAGAATTTTCTTGTATGCTTTTCTTTTTTTTTATCTAACCTTGTGATATAATGCATATATATGACCTTTGATTGTATAATACTTTATTTTTTTCTTCCAGAATCACTCTTCAAGAAAAGAGATTATTAGGAATTTAGAATTATTCTGTTCGCTTAGTAAAATAGAATTACCGGAGAAGAATCATTTTGTGTTCGTTGCTTCCCTGAGGAATCTAAATATATTATTATTGTTAATGTTGTTGGTTGTCACATAGAATAAACTAGCTTTTTTGCTCGTTCTGTATTACGATTCGGTGATTTTTTCAGCCTAAAAAAAATGTTAAGATGTTAGAATATAAAAAAATATATATATTATAACCAAAATATTTTTCAAATACTTAAATGATAATATATTGAATGATATATTTTTTACAAAAAATATTAAAAAGACAACATATTATAGCGACCTAGTCCAATAATTGTTAACTTATGAAAAATGTGAAATGGGATGTGAGATCATAATAAAACCATGAAACCTACTACATCTAAATAAATTAAAAAAACTCAATTATAATAAATTAAATAATAAAGGTCAAAAGTGAAAAAAAAATTAAAAATGACCAAATTAGTAAACATATATCAGTGGCTGGCACAACACTACATACGGGCTAGGCCAAAATTTCTCAAACGTAAGAAGAACGATGTTAAGCGACGTTAGGATTTCTAAGAAAGTAAAATAAATTCAAGTCTTGGGTTGAATTGACTAGGTTTAATAAGTTCAACTAGTTTAATAACAAAAAAAAAAGACAACCCTAATTTAATAACATTAAAAATCAAGTGAATCCGAGTGAATATTCTAAACTTGAGTTAATCTTTCAAAATTACAATCCGTGAAATCTCAAACTCAGGCTTAATCAATAAGCCCAATTCTCAACAAAAAGAAAGCCTAAAAAAATATTGATAGCCCATGTTAACTTATTAAGTCTATGACTTAAGTCATTTTACCAGAATCACCAAATTTGAAAAACTTCGAAGCCTGATTTTCAACTAATTAAATGTTGAAGGATAAAATTAAAGAAAAAATCAATGATACAAAAAGATAAAAAGAACTATTGTAAGAAAAAAAAGACTTGAGCCCATCTAAGTTAAACATTAAAAATCAAGTGAATCCGAGTGAATATTCTAAACTTGAGTTAATCTTTCAAAATTACAATCCGTGAAATCTCAAACTCAGGCTTAATCAATAAGCCCAATTCTCAACAAAAAGAAAGCCTAAAAAAATATTGATAGCCCATGTTAACTTATTAAGTCTATGACTTAAGTCATTTTACCAGAATCACCAAATTTGAAAAACTTCGAAGCCTGATTTTCAACTAATTAAATGTTGAAGGATAAAATTAAAGAAAAAATCAATGATACAAAAAGATAAAAAGAACTATTGTAAGAAAAAAAAGACTTGAGCCCATCTAAGTTAACCCGTCAAATTCACAGGTCAGGTTATGAAATTAGGTAACCTGATAAAAAAGAAAGCAAAAGAAATCATGAAACCCAATTATTAAAAAAACCACCGATAGCTTACGAAACCCGTGACTTGGGTTATTTGACTGGAAACATCAAATATAGAAAAACCATGAAACTTAATTCTCAACAAACCAAACATTGAAGAACTAAAATTTTTTAAAAAATTCAACCACACAAAAGGATCCAAAAGAATAAAGAGTAATTAAAACAAAAAAAAAGTGTAACTCACCCGAGTTAACCTACAAAACCCACGGGCCAAGTTATGAGACTGAGATAATCTGATAGAAAGAAAAACAAAGAAAACCATGAAGCCTATTTTGTAAAAAAAATCAATGTCAGTAATGAGATCAGAAAAGAAAATAAGTCCAAAAAAACCAATGCCGACCCGTGTTGGCTTATAAAACCCATGACCCGGGCTATTTGATTAGAAGCACCGAACTTGAAAAAAACATGAGGCTCAATTTTTAATAAATCAAATTCAAATGATGAAATTAAAAAAAATTAATTATACAAAAGGATTCAAAGAAAAAATAGCAATTAAAACAATGAGGATCAAATTTGAAAAAAAAATCAAATTAGATGATGAATAATTTTGAATTGAAGGGTTAAGTTGAAAAGAAAAATTAATTTCACAAAATATTAAAAGAAGAAACCACAAAAAATGAGGACTAAACTAAAAAAACAAATTAAAAATTTTTTTATCAAATGATTAAATTGAAAACAATTGAAAGTTTACAAAGAGGGCAAGAAACAAAATTAAGAAATAAAAATAATCAAGACCAAAATAAAAAAAAAATTAAATTAAATTGAAAGATGAAATAAAAAAATTGAAAATACTATAACAATACCAAGGACAAGAATTACAAATAAAAAATTATAAAGACCGACACCCAAATATACATAACTAAAGGAAATATTCAAATTTTAAATGGCTAATGTGAATTTTAAAAGAAAAGAGAGGAAGGAAAAAAACACATTGATAAAAAAAATCTATCAAGAAACAACTATCATGCGTCACCCTTTAAGAAAGAGGGCATTAGAGGGAATTCAATGACACAACAAAAAGAAGTTATGCTGCTCATGTTGCTTAAAAGTAGCGGAGTGATTGGTATGTGCAATATTTTTTATTTTATTTATTTTATTTATTAAATTATCATATTATTCCTTGAACCAAATAATTACTACAAAAAAAAAACCTTTATAAAACTAACAAAAAAAAACCTTGAAAACATGCTTTGAGAATTTTAATTCTAAAAGCAATTGAATTATCATACCGTGCTTTAAAAAGTACATATATGAAAACGCTTCTATATTATAGTTAAGTGTTTTTTTTTTAAGAGTATTCAGGTGATTTTACTTAACAATTATAAAATAACAAATAAACACCATGAAAAGATTATTTGACCTCTCGAAACCAATTCATACTCTCCTTTTTTTTTTTTTTGTCAAGAACAAATGAGTAAATCACGCCTTTGCTATAGTATTTTTGACACACCATCTGGATTTTTTTTATTAGTTCTTGTTAATGCGTAAGGAAGTATGGTAATGAAAATTTTCAAAGAAAAAAATGCACAAAAGGGATAGAAAAAAAATTATAATTAAAAACTTGTGTGATATGAATTAGTGGTGTATCATCTAATAATTACAATATCTTCATTATAATATTAGGCTATATTCGCTGTGCTTCTGTAAAATATTTTCCTCATTTTCTATGTTTAGTTTATTTTAATATAAACTAAACAATGAAACACAATAAATAAAAATAAAAATAAACTTTAAACAATGAAAAACAACTTACAACTATCAATAAATAAAAATATTTACGAGACTAATTTTGTTAACAAAACACGAGCTCCACCATCAGATAATTCATGTCATTTACTTTCCGACACATATTTTTTATATTGATAGATAAACATGTTTTATATATATTTTTGTTTGTCTAAAATTTATGTTCATAGCAAGGAATCAAATGTAAGGTGATATTTCAGTATTTTCGGACTCAGTCAAGTGTTAAACCTAAATATAAATAGGTTAGATAAACTATTAGGCACAGTATCCTCAAACTTAACCAAGTATTGAACCCTAATATATATAGGTCTAACAAACTATCATACCCAACGTTTTCAGGCTCAATCAAGCGTTGAACCCTAATATATAAGTCTGACGAACTATCAAGTCCAATATCCTCTAGCTCAACCAAGTGCTCAGTCCAAATATGTATGTACTTGATGAGATGTCAAACCCATTACCCTCAGATTCAGTCAAGCGTTGATCTCAAGTGCATATGGCTCTGACAATCTTATTAAACTCCATATTGAACCATAAGATTCTTATGAATGAAAGACATTTTTTCTTTATTAAATAAGACATAGATAACTTCCCTTTTTAAACTCTTAAGAGATGTTTTAATGCTAGAAAAAATAAAAGAAAGGAGTTTAGAGTGTCCCCCTCGATAAAAAGGTAAAATTCATGAGTTATACAAACCCGTTGGATTCTTAAAAAGAAGAGGACAATCTTTTCAAGATGAGAGATTTTTAACATACATGCTTTCAGAGTTTATCTTTAAAAATATCTTTGCATTTTCTCTAAAAAAATATGTACTTAAACATCAGAGAATCCTCAAATCTATAGAATGAGATCTTTTATATATATCAAGCACCAATCACTTTGACTTACCAAAAATCAGGTACCGATTATTATTCATCTTGATTAGAGAGAATAAATCAGATTGTTAGAATAAAAAATTTAACCAATTATTTAACACATAAATTTTGCTCATAAAATATATGGATTTCTTGGAACTTCATCATATACATACCAAATACCAAACAATTACTTTCTTACAAGTGCTTTTCATTAATATAATCAAACATAAAAAAAGTAAATTTTGAGAAAATATTTCTCATGTATAACATTTTTTCAATACAAGTTAATTTTCACAAAACAAAGCCTTAAATATCATTTTTCAAATTCGAAAAAGTTAATTCCTCAAATTAAATTAAGGAATCATTTTAGAGAGAGGAAATGAGGGTTTTGGAAAGTAAAAGATTTATAGAGAAAATGAATTTCTCAAATAAAAAATAATAATGTTTGGAGTTCACTTTCTTATTGTACTTGTCGTTCCTAATTGTGATCAAGTAATTAATGTATGTGTCTGCAATAACTAAAAAGCTATTGGTGGTCGAACTTTGATACTAGATTTTCGCATTTTTATAGTTTTTAGAATTATAAAAAATGTAAAATGGATATTCTTAGAATTAAAATTGTAAAAACGACATCACTTAAAGGTTTCTGGTTTTATGTTACGATATAATTAATCTTTTACTGGGCAACTTCTCATAAAATTGCAGTCTAATATTAGCATTATATCTCTTTTCTTCTTCTTCTTCTTGTGTTTTTTTTTTTAAAAAATCATTTTCATGCCCTCACCTTTTCTAATTTGATGACGAGATCAATTTTCAAAATATTGCTAACAAGTGCCAGATCGACTGCAGAGTCAACAGAGCCCAGAATGCGAGGGGCTTTGACTTTGGGCCTGCCAAACAATCATGGGCAACCCGTTAACCTTGGCCCGTTGCATCTTGGAAAGCTTTATTAGGCCTAGTTAATTACCCATTTCAATACTATGTTCTTCCCTTTTTCGTTCGAGAAATCTTTTTTTCCCAACAGCTTAATAGTAAAAATTAGGTAGCTCTTCATGATTAAAGAAGAAAAGAAATAAGTAGCTCTTAGTTTGCTTGTGTAATTCATATTAACAGAAAAGGACACGTAAATAATAATAATAATAATAATAATAATAAAGAACACATTATGTCGCTTTAATCCTCGCCCGCAGAAGGCAAACCCTTCAAGTAAAGATTGATCGCTCAAAGAACACATTATAATGGAAATGGACCCATGCATATCAGCATATATGCCAATCTTGTCGATTTCTTCATTAAAGTAAGCATGATGGTAAACAAGAAGCAATCCGCAGTTAACTAGACTAATCAGGCAATTGGTCACTTTAAATGTAATAATTAAATCTATCGCCACTCATCAGATTCCAGGAATCATTAATCTATGGGTCCATATAGCATGGCGTACAAGCCATGAGTTCTACAAATTTACTTATTGAATTCTTGAAATTGGATTAGTCTCATCACACCCTTATGTTCTTGCGAAAGCTAAAGCATAAATATATATATTTTTTATTAATATGGATATTTAAATTAGTTTGTGCGTATCTCAATTAATTTTATGGATCTTAAAATTAATAATCATATAAACTTCTAATAATTCTAAAACAACTTAAACTCATGAATATTAAAAAACAAACTTAAAATTTTACTAGTTTAGCATCCCTTAAAGTTGTCTACCAGTAAATTGTTGCTGTGTCGCGTTATTGGCCAGAGAAGCTGCAGTATGTCGACTCTGGAGGGGATCCATGTTAGAATCTCCGAAGCTGATGAAGAACAGCGTGCAAGTTACACCCACCCATGCTTTCCATTGTTCCATGTTTATCTTCTCCTCGTATATAATATAAGTTTAGCATATCTCTTTCGTTAGTATCTCGATTTATGTCAGTACCTTTCTTTCGTAAGCAAATATCGATGCTTGAATACTAAGTATACTTACTTTATTAATGGTTTTTATTTGATAAATTAATTCTTTTAATGAAGTGAAGTTCGAGTCTTAATTACTGTAGTTTTATATAATTTAAATCTGTTATATAACTTAAAATTGGTTAGTTGGATTTGTAGTTTATATATATATATATATATATATATATATATATATATATAATTCATATTCCAACAAACTACGAATTCTTACCTCAAACACTTTATAGTTTAATTAATTTACATCTTCCAGAATATATACATCATGTGTTCTTAATCCTAAGTGATTCTAACTTATGTAAATCCAAAAGTACTAATTAAGTGGCCCAACTAAACTTAATCCTAAATTAACGACTAGGCAAATACTTAACTTGAGCGACTAATTAATATAAACTTTGTATTCCAAAATAGTTGAAAATTAACAATTAACACTATGATTTTTTATTCTTGTGTCCCATGCACAAGTAGAACGAGATGAAGCTTTATAATAAGCATGGTATCATCTTCATCGCTTTTCAGTGCAGGGCAAAATCATAGTGATTGTATTTCTTTTTATGGTCAATTATTTGTGTTTTTTTTCCCTTAAAAATAAAGCTACCAAGTGCTCTTGAAACACGTGTTAAGTTTATATTTATTATTAGAAAATAATATAAATTATATTTTGAGTTTTTATTTAATAACTTAAATTTTTTGGGTTGAATTAGTTTTTTGACATGATATCAAAGCTTTATGACCAAACAGTTACGAATTTAAATTTTATTATCCTTATTTATTTGATAAAAATTAAACACAAAATAATATAAGTTTATACAAGTTTTAAACTTAAAGAGTTTTCACCTAAAGGGATGCGTTAGAGAATAATATAAATTATATATTGATATTTCAAATAATAATTTAAATTTTTGAGAGTTGAATTGGTTGTTTGACATTCATTACATTTTATTTATTATTGATTTTTTTAAAAAAATAATAAAAATCAAATATTAAAATAAAAACCAACATATGGTATTAATTAAATACATTAATTAATTTTTATTTAAGAAGGTAATGTTCTCAAGTGCTTACAACAAATTATAAACAAAAAACAAAAACATAGATTGATTAGAAGCATTGAACAACTATTAACAAGTACAGTAGGTCTCGAGTTCGAGTCAGGGCGTGCATCTCTTGTAAGAGCCTGGGACAACCGGTGTTTTACTCACTTACCTGGACCCACAAAATACACTTTTTGGGAGTGAGGTTTCCTTAAAAAAAATAAAATATTAACAAGTGTTCTAAAAGCAGTCGTTAGTCGAATCCTTTTTGTTTATTGATCAAAGGCAAAACCTAGTTTTATGGCATTTTTTTCTAGGATTGGAAGTTATTTGAATGCCTTTCGGAAAACCCATTTGCTATGCCATTTCCAAAAACTCAACGCTTGGAAACTCCATTTGTGTCTTGCATTTCATTTCTACGACCAATGACTCATTCCATCTCTTCTTCTGTTTTAATAAAAGATCGCGTGCAAATTTTAAATTATACCCATCTCAGTTTAATATGCTTTTCTTGTAGTATAAGTTAGGCGAGAGGGTTTCCTAATGTTTGAGAATCCAATATTATCACATTCACATTCTAATATATAGACGTGTTTTGCACTAGTTTATTCAAACACAATTTCTGAGAAGCTATCTACAGTGCATTATACATGGTAGACCTTAAGATACAGATGATTTGCTGGTTAGCAAGCGAAGTTTCCTTAACCACGACGAGCGGTGCAATGCTTCTTCAGAGATTATATAAAAATGGCGGAGCAGCACTGTTCCAAATTCTACTTTGCTTTGGTCTGGAAACCACAGCTTTAAGTACTTCTTCATTTTAAAGTAGGTTCCAAATGTTTGTTGAATGGAGTCAAGGTCTCAGTGAACTAAACTGCGATCTTGCCTAGGATCTGATTTGCTCTCGTACAAATCAATTATGGGAGCTGCTTTCAAGATTCATATGAACTGCTGCTTTTCATGAGGGCTTTCTTTACGGGTTACAGCAATAAAATTCAAATTTTGACACCCCCTTTTGTTGACAATTTCCCCTCAAATAACTAGCCTTTGCTTTCGGTGAAAAGGGGAGGAATAAAATTCATTCAAATGGGTATAAACTTATGCCTAGTAGCTAGTTATATAATCAAAGAGGATACCAACACTTTAGGATCTTATATATATATATATGCAGGTTTATTTTCATTAAAATGTGTAAACAATCGACACTTTAGGATCTTAAGTGCAGGTTTATTTTCATTAAAATGTGTAAACAATCACGTATAAACAATATGCATTGCAATTTGAAAAGAAATCCTTACATTTTGACCGCCATTGGAAAGTATTTGGCAAGAAAAATGACACCAAGTAGCCATTGCATTTTACATATCTACCTAACAAGGTGTTATATAAATATAATTCCGAGAATAGTTTAACTGGTTATATTTTAAATTTGCTTTTCAATAATTATAAGTTTAAATTTTTCTAGAAATACTAGAGGCTTACATGATCGTTAACTTCAAGACCCGTAAAATTAATCGAGGCACGTCCAAATTAACTCAAACACTCACGTTAATAAAATAAAAAAAATTATATACATATCTAGCTAAAAGATCAGTCTAACACCAAATTGGTTTTTTAGCAACCTCGTACCCCACAAAATACGTCGTGTAAGATTATTATTGATTCAAATCATACTAACTTATTTATTTGGACATAAAATTATTAAATCCAATCTCAGAAAAAATTAAAAATAGTTAAACTGGATTTTAAATGATTGTAAATTAACTTGACAGGTAAATCTAGTTAAACTAATTCAACTTAAAACTAATTTGTTTTTACCTGGTTGAAGTTAAAAGTTGAATCCAGGATCTAACTCAGCGCGCGAAACCAAGTTTTGTAAGCATGCTAGTACAATAGATTAATCAAATATGTGATGTGAATGAAAATTGCTTCACATAAAAAAAAAAAAAAAAGGAATTATTATCATCGTCCTTTCTAAGATAATGTTTTTGACATGTCTTGCCATGCCAGTCGATAAAGGAGGGGCTTCATTGTCAATTTGTCACTCTCATAAAAATCACCATTACCATAAAACTGTTCCACAATCAGTGTCTTTGGTAAAGAATAACATAAGACGAAGCTTATCTATTACCATAAAACTAATCACAATTTTACTACAGTTACTTTTACTCCCTGCTGCCCGAAAACTCCGAAACTGGCTGGTAACAATCCAACGGACAATAGGAAACCACCGCGGAATTTTGAATGGCTGAGATGAGTCCAAGACTCAGATTTTAAGACGAGATGACGACTCTTGCAAAGGGGATAGAGAAGGCCCGGTTTAGTTTAGCCAAAAATGCACTGTTTTACGGAATCAACCTCTAAATCTGCCCGTACAAATATCTGACTGCTGCCCTAACTCCCACTCTCATACCGACACGGTCAGCTCCCGGGCAGCTCCAAACTCCAATACTATGCCTTCTCTCTCTATAAAAAAAAATAATACGATTTGTACCACAACACTTCTCTCTCTCTCTCTCTAGACTTATTAAAGATACGAACCTTTGTTTCCCAATGACTATCCAGCAAAGCTGAGTTAGGGAGAAGAGAGAGAGAGAGAGCCACCTCTCGTCGGAGAAGGTGGTGGTGCAGCGCCTCTCCGGTGAGCGGAGGGTGAAGTGCGCGCCGTTTTACATATAGAAAGAGAGCCAGTCTTTGCAATATTTTTATTTTATCTATATATCATGGGCCAGGGACTGAGTTGTGCAGCGAGTCAAGATCATAGGTTCTTCTCTGCTGTGCATTTCGGTGACTTGGACACTGTAAATGCTATGCTTGAGAGAGACCCATCTCTGCTTTATCAAACTACTTATGATCGCCAGTATCCGCTTCATATTGCTGCTGCCAATGGCCAGATCGAGGTCCCTTTTCTTGCTTTTCTTCTTAAGCGTTGATTTTGGTGTTTTTCTATACTAGTTAATAACTACTCTTTTGGGTTGTTGATTTTGGGGTCTAAACTTCTTACCCTTTCTTTTTGGCGTGAGATTCTTTCTGTTTTGGTGAATGCTGATGGAAAATGGATTTTGCCATCTGTTGCAGATTTTATCAATGCTTCTGGAGCGATCTGTGGATCCTGATATGGTGAATCGTCAGAAGCAGGTAATATCATTGTAATCTTCTTTGAATGTGAATTCTCTTTTGGTTTGATCTTGTGGTATAGCTCTTTTTACTTGTGATTTTGATTTGTTGATTGTGAATGGTGATAGACTCCGCTTATGTTGGCTGCAATGCATGGCAAAATCTCATGTGTGAAGAAGCTCGTCGAAGCAGGAGCAAATGTATGTCGTAGTTCAAGACTTCATAGTATTCATATTTTTATTTTAGAGGTTATCTTATTCTTATTTTAATTGTGAATTAGAATACTGATGACGTTAGTTGTTTTGTTTTTTTCAGATGTTGAAGTTTGATTCACTTAATGGAAGAACTTGCTTGCACTTTGCTGCTTACTATGGCCATTCTGATTGCCTTCAAGCTATTCTTTCTGCTGTTCAATCCAGCCCTGTTGCTGTTTCTTGGTAACTATATCTTTCATTCTGAAGATTGGCTTCGTTTTCCTTTTCATTCTTCTTCTTCTTGATGATTTTGACTTTTAGTTTTTATGGTAATAACTTGTGTGGGAATTGTAATCTAGGGGATATACGCGGTTTGTCAATATCAGAGACGGTAGAGGAGCAACACCATTGCATTTAGCAGCCCGTCAAAGTCGGCCTGAATGTGTACATATCTTGTTAGACAACGGTGCTCTTGTTTGTTCTTCAACAGGCGGATATGGGTATAGTGATATTTCATCTTACTTATTTATTTACCTTTGATATGATTTCTTGTTTTAATTTGTGTTGATTTATTGCTGCTACAGCTCCCCGGGGACCACTCCTCTTCATTTGGCTGCCAGAGGAGGATCTCTTGATTGTATTCGTGAATTGCTGGCATGGGGTGCAGATCGTATGCAAAGAGATGCATCTGGGTATTATTTGATTTCATCTTTCATTAATTTAGAACCTTTTAACACCTTCTTTATGCAATGATATTGGCTAACAAAGCATATAGTTTCCTTGTTCTTTGATGTATTCTGGAAAATGTTTTGCAAGTGAAATAGGCAGAAAGCATAGGGTTCCGTAATGTTATCACAGTAGTTGCTTTATAGCTTGAATGCTTTGTTATTTACATGGTCATCCAAATGCAGGAGAATACCTTATGTAGTTGCTTTGAAGTACAGAAATGGAACATGTGCAGCTCTTCTCAATCCTTCGTCAGCAGAGCCTCTTGTTTGGCCGTCACCGTTGAAGTTCATCAGTGAGTTGAATCAAGAGGCAAAAGCTCTGCTAGAGTGTGCCTTGATGGAGGCCAACAGGGAAAGGGAAAAGAACATCTTGAAGGGAACTGGGTACTCTCTTCCATCTCCATCACATTCTGATGATGGGACAGATGATAATATATCTGAGGTGATTTTCCATGCTTTATCTGTAAGGGATCGTTTAAAAAAAAAAAAATCAACGGGAAACAAATGTAAACAAATGAGAGGCCAGAGTTGCGAATTTCTTGAGAGCTGGAAAACTTGACGCAGAAAATGGATGAGCTTGGCGAGTGTTTCAAAACTAAAACTAGTTTTAAAAGCTTTTACTTCAAAAGTCTCAAGTTTTCATGTGAACTCGTGTTTTAGTTTCTGAGCCATTGAAGACCCATAAATAACTTTTACTCCTTTAACATTTGATAATCAGTGATGTGCTCAAAACTGAATAATGAAAGTGACAGCTTCTGCCATAGATCATGATATACAATTGATGTTTAAGCATAGATATCAA
This sequence comes from Populus nigra, assembly GCF_951802175.1. Taxonomy (NCBI): domain Eukaryota; kingdom Viridiplantae; phylum Streptophyta; class Magnoliopsida; order Malpighiales; family Salicaceae; genus Populus; species Populus nigra. The sequence goes on along the minus strand of NC_084852.1, from coordinate 24,896,725 downwards.
TAGGATCCTCGTAGTTGATTCTTCAGCTGAAATTGGAGTTTCAGATTCTTAAGCAAATATTAGATGAAAGCTAAACACGTCTTGCTGAGCTTAACACTTGCTCTAGAATCTCTGTCTGTTATATTGTTTCCTGTTTTAGCTGGCGAATTCCTTTTTATCTTTTTTTTATTATTAGTATCGTCATTATATTTTGCAAATTTCTTTCTTAGGGCCAATGCTGGCTGAGCTACTTTGAAGCGGGTAGCAGACAGTTTGACGTTATGGGACTAACTAGTCTATTTTGTAAATATACAATGCAGGCAAGCGATACAGAGTTGTGCTGCATATGCTTTGAGCAGGTTTGTACAATTGAAGTCGAAGACTGTGGCCATCAGATGTGTGCACAATGCACACTGGCCCTCTGCTGCCATAACAAACCCAACCCTACAACCGCATGCCTTACCCCTCCAGTTTGCCCATTCTGTCGTAGCACCATTGCCCGCCTAGTGGTTGCTAAGATGAAGGATTGCAATGATGCTGATCAGGACATTGGGGACGTTGGTTCCCCAAAGCTGAGAAAGTCCAGGAGGTCACTGAACTTCAGTGAGGGAAGCAGCAGCTTCAAGGGCTTATCAGCAACATTTGGAAAAATGGGTGGCCGTGGCTCAGGAAGGATTGCTGCAGGAAATGAGTGGGTGGATAAGCCTTGATGATACTTGATAGCGTTTGATTATCAAATATTCTCCATTCGGCAATCAAGGATTCCTTGAGTTCCAAAGCGAGGGCAAAAATATCAAGGACACGTGTCGGTGCTGGACCCAATTGGGTTTCTATATATAGATAGATAGATAGCTGGCTCAAGTAGCCATGTAGATGTGAAAAATAAGAAAGCTTGGATTGGTAGGTTTGGAAATATGGTTGCCGCTGCGGTTCATCTTGTTGTTATCTTTGGGGGCGTTTGGCGGCGAAAAAGCCGATTGCCTAAGATTTAAATTTTTTTTGGGAAAATTATATTTCTTCAGTGTTTTTAGATTATTAAATTTAATAAGCAAATATTAAAAATAAAATTTTAAAAATAATAAAATATTATTTTAATATATTTTCAAATAAAATATATTTTTAAATAAAATATATCTGAAGTTCTGTTAGATATCCGTAATGGTAAAAGAGTGTTTTTTTTCATCTTGGAAAGTAACAACTGAATCACTGCAGCTACCTCAGGCTACATGATATTACGATTTATAATAATAACAAGTTGAAGGAAGTCAGGGTGGAAGGGCAGGGGCCCAATGAACATGATCTGAGACGATTATAGACACGTGGATGGACCAATGAGCGTCACAGGCACACCTAACTGGAATTAGGAGGCCTATAATTGGCTGGCCTTTGTTCAGTTATCGTTTTTAATCAGTGTACTCTACTTCATTTTACATAATGACTTCCTCAGATAAGTACGCTACAAGCTCTTCCTTTCGTGGAAGCATTTATTTTCAGGTGACGATAATCCGATGGCCTGCCCAACATATCCCCTTCCCTGACGTCGACACGGTATTGACTTTCTCCGCCTGGGTCCGAAGACTCTTGGGTTGCCTGAAGTGGTAAACGCCGTAAGAGGCGTTTTGTTTCTACTCGTTTTGCTCACAACTCTCACGTTAACATGTATGCTCTGTCTCTGAGTAATTTCTGAGTGGATAAGGCCGATCTGCAAGGAGAAAGCACGCCCCATTTATTTGAATGTAGGAAATCATATCTTAGATTTTATTTAATAACTTAAGTTATTGAATTAAAATAATTCTTTAATATAATATTAGAGTTTTGATGACCAAACAGTCATGAGTTTGAATCTTACCATTCCCATTTATTTGATAAAAAATTAAATAGAAGATAATATGAATCTGTGCAAGTTTCAAACTAAAAAACTTTTATTTAAAAAAATATATTAAATAATAATATAAATCATATCTTAAAATGTCACTTGATTCTTTATGTGTAGTGACATTTATATTTATATATGATAGGGTTTTCTTCTTTAAACAAAGGATTTGCTATAAAGCAGTCAAGAATATCCACCAATACGTCTTTTCGCTAACAAATATTAGATTATGAGTCTATGACCTTAGAGAGAGATGGGGCATTTTTCAGGGCCCTATTTGACTAATAATAAAAAAAAAAAGAGTAAATATTATAGACCTGAATTTCCGATCAAGCTAGCTCGAGGTCGAGGATATAATATTCACATGGATATGGGAACGTGTTATTTCCAGACAATAAAAAAATAATTAGCCATCAATTACTGGTGGAATTCACATCGAGCAGAAATATCAGCGGTTCGAAAAGTCGCTGGCAGGCAGCCATCAAGAATTGAAAAAATTGGGATATTCCAACACAAATGGAGAATTAAGCATAGAGTTCCGTTCCGGTGAAATAACATGTTTTTTTTATATATATATCACGGTTCTTGACTATAATATTTTATTAAATTTTACATTTTTTTAACTGCATCGTAATCTTAATTGACGGTGGTCGACAGCTGTGATATTATTAATTAAATTTAAAATTAACTAGTAAACTAATTTATAACGATTAATTGATCGATCGGTTCTGAAAATAATAAAATAATTTATAAAATTATCAAAATCAAGATCCCAGGATGATTATTTTTTATATCTAGAGATCCGACAGTTAGAGTAGTGATTCCATAATAACATTTGAGTGCAATCTAACAATCAAATAAAAAATTATAATCTTTTTAAGTCATCATTATCGTCTATCGCGACCAGATCTCTCTTTTTAGCCTAGACCTGTTCCTCTAGTTCATAAATACATCTGTCAGGTCATCCACATAATCTATTTAGAGCAAATTCTTATCTAGATATAACATACTTACATTCAACTGCCTATAATTATCTGTGATTACAAGTTTGACTATATCATCGACACTCATAAAATATATTTTAAAAAAAATTATAAAATTATGATTTTTATATAAAATAATCGATCGATTCATGCAACTAAATCAACCAGCTGACCAGTTAAACAAAAAGATTATCAGTGAAACAACATATTAAGTTGTCACTTTTAAAAGCATGCTTTGAAAATATAATGAAGTAAAAATATACTGTTGTGGTAAGAATATAATATTTTGCAAAGTTTTTTCAAATGATATTATTTTGGCAAGACTTTTAACCAACAATGCTAATTTAAAAAATAAATCCTCAAGAATTAGACCAAGTAATCGTCATTTTTCAAATATTTCAAAAAATAAAAAAAAAAATTTGTACCGTCAAAGAAAGAAAGCATGGCGTATTCTTCAGCAGGCTGCAGGCATTCAAGCCGTGAAACATATGTATATATATATAATGCCTGATTTTGATTTCCAACATAGAAATTTAAGTGCTATGTGACCATGATTTGGTAGGATTCTTGATTCCTTTTGGGTCAACAATGGAATATTATACCCTTAGAATTAGTTATTGATTGATTTCTTAAAGGAAAAGTAGCTAGCCAAACTTTTGTTTGATCTTCTAATTATTTAACTTCTTCTTTTTTATTACTTTCATGTAGTTTCATGTATGTGTGTCTATATATACAAACACAAGATGACATGCTTACACGCTATCACGAGCTATGAAACAAATATACTTAATATTATTATAATTGCAAATTAGTGCTAGATAAGTAATGAAAACTGAAGGTGTGATGAAGCCAATATTCTATGATGGAAAAAAAGTTGTGTTGGTGATAAAAAAAACTTAGAGACTAAATAAAATGATTTGTAATAATCTATAGTATTTTGTGAGGAAAGATACAGTGATTCCCCCACATGATTTAGCTTTTCTGCTAATAAAAAAAATTACAAAGCTAAATTCTTTATCAAGTCAATATTAAAAAACAAATCGACAAAGACAATTTAAAAAACAAACTCATGAGGGGAAACACTGTAGCAATCCACAGTGTTTTGTGAGGAAAGTTAAAGTGTTTTTCCCAGTAAAATCGACAAAGATAATTTTAGAAAAAATCATAATAAAAAAAATTATGTAGGGAAACACTCTAGCAAGCTACAGTGTTTTGTGAGGAAAACTACAGTGTTTTCCCCACATGATTTAGCTTTATCGTACAAAGATAATTTTGAAAAAAAAAACTAAGTGGTGAAACACTGTAGCAATTCACAGTGTTTTAAAGAAAAAAATTACAAAACTAAATTCTCAACCAGCTCAATATTAAAAAAATAAAATTGACAAAGATAATTTTTTAAAAAAATCATAACAAAAAAAAAACACAAAAAAAGAAGAAAAAACTATGTTGCTGTAGCAATCTACAGTGTTTTGTGAGGAAAGCTGCGGTGCTTTCCCAACATGATTTAGCTTTATTGTAATTGTACTTCTCAACCAACTCAATATTAAAAAAATAAAATCAACAAAGGAAATTTTGAAAAAAATCATTAAAAAAAACCATGTGGGGAAACATTATAGCAATCTACAATGTTTAAAAAAAATTACAAAGTTAAATTCTAACCAGCTTAATATTTAAAAAATCAAATCGACAAAGATTATTTTGGAAAAAATCATACAGAAAAAACAGAAAAAAGAAAAAACCCATGTGGGGAAATACTGTAACAATCCACAATGTTTTAAAGAAAAAAAAATACAAAGCTAAATTCTCAAGCAGCTCAATATTAAAAAAATAAAATCGACAATATAATTTTGGAAAAAATCTTTTAAAAAAACCTTGAGGGGAAACACTGTAGCAATCCACAGTGTTTTGGGAGAAAAACCATAGCTGTAATTCTCAATCAGCTCAATATTAAAAAAAATAAAATTGATAAATAATTTTGAAAAAAATCATAAAAAAAAACCTATATGGGGAAACATTGTAGCAAATCACAGTGTTTTAAAGAAAAATAATTACAAAGTTAAACTTTTAATCAGCTTAATATTAAAAAAATAAAATCAACAAAGACAATTTTGAAAAAAACCAAAAACAAGAAAAGCACTATAGCAATCCATAGTAATATGTGGGGAAAGTTATATTGTAATTGTAACGTTTTGTGAGAAAAGCCACAGTTATAATTGTTAACCAATTCATTATTAAAAAAAAATTGATAAACAATTTTGGAAAAAATCATAAAAAAACTATGTGGAGAAACACTATAGCAATTCACAGTATTTTAAAGAAAAAAATTACAAAGCTCAATTTTTAACTAACTCAATATTAAAAAAATAAAATCGACAAAAATAATTTAAAAAATAAAAAACCAAAAGATAAAAAAGAAAGCACTGTAGCAATTCATATGTTAGGTATATTATGATATATTGTAATTGTAATAGTTTACGAGAAAAGACACAGTTATAATTCTCAAACAGCTTAATATTAAAAAAATAAAATTAACAAACAATTTTGAAAAAAATCATAACAAAAAAATTCATGTAAGGAAACACTGTAGTAATTCATAGTGTTTTAAAGAAAAAAAATTACAAAGCTAAATTTTTAACTAGCTCAATATTAAAAAAAATTAACAGAAACAATTTAAAAAAATAAAAATAAAAATAAAAAAACACTATAACAATTCATATTAACACATGAAGAAAGCTATTACTTTACTCATATATATTTAGATATATTGTAATTTAAATCTTTCATCTAATTTATTCTTAAATGTTTTTTTAAAAAATATTATTCAGCATTAAAAAAATATTCGCACGAACATGCTCGAAAAACTATGAAAAGATCAACGAATTTCCCTCCACTCCAGGATCAACTTGTTCATTTTGTAAAAACAAATTATTTTTAGTTTAGGTTAAGATATATTTATAATTTTTTATAGATTAAATGTAATTTTTTTTTCATGTTTGTAGTTATCTTTTCTTTGTTTTTTAAGTAAACTGATAAAATAACTAGAAGTACTTATTTCTGAAATAATATAAAATTTATAGCTAGCATTATTTACGGGAAGAAATCATTAAATCAAGCTAAATTACAATGGAATTAACCTTGACCAAAACAAAAAAGGAAAACCCTCTGCACTAGGATTTGACTAGAAGAGATCGAGTGCAGAGGCAGGATTCATGAAATAGATTCCTTTTCTCCTGATACCAATAAAAATTATTCACTCTTAGCTTTCTACACAGGACTTGAAAAATTCAATCATCAATAGAAGACAATAGGATTTTTTTGTGAGGAGAAGGTGATTCAAAGAGAGGGTTGTCCACACATGCATGAAAACAGAACTGGTACTCCATAACCACTACAGTGCTCCAATTCTTCATTTCCGCTCCTTTCAGCTCCGGCACCGCAGCTTTGATTTAGGGTAGGAGGAGCAACATGGCCATTAACAAATAGAGAGTTGGGTTCTGTAACAGGCTGAGCAAGTTCAAGCTCATCATGAGGTCCATGAATAATAGGGCCGTGATTCCTTCTAAATTCATCAGCTGCTCTTCTCTCCACAGCAAGAAAATGGCCAAGAGACGGAGTATTATTCACACTTCTGGCATCAGTGGTGTCTCTTGAACATAAAGAGAAAATCCATGTTTTGGATTTGCAACTCTTCTTCTCCTCTACTACTTCAACTTTCCTTGTCCTTGTGGATTTTCTTGAGAGCTCTAGTATGTTGGAAACACCTATAAGGCTCCCCAGCGTAATGCTCTTGTCATGGAAGAAAGACCCTGTAGACTGAAATCATTCATATAGATGATCAGCCATAATGATTCTAAATTGACAAGACATTCAGTTTTTCTATTTACAAAGCCAAGTCAAAAGAGTGAAAAATCTCAAATCAAGCAGTTGCTTCTACAGAAGAGGCTCATTAATTATAGATTTTCTATATTTGTATCATATTTTCTGCATTTCATTTCTCCTATCAACAAAAATTTCAAGCTTTGATCCAAAACTATAAGATCTGATATTGATGGCTATATGTGAAAAATATGTTACACAAGGACCACAGAATTCAATCTGCAGACATCAATTTGTGCCCTGTTCTGTAATATCACGAGGAATGCCTGGTATAGCAATTATGAAGTGCTGGTGCATTGAACTGACAACTTGGCACCTAATTGCTTAAGTAACAGCACTCTGAAAAGGTACATAAAAGGCGTTTTGAGAGTGAATTAACAAAAAAGATTGATAAACAAGCTCGAAAACAATCATGCTTTACGATATGAGGAAAGGAGATTCTCGATGTTGCGTTAATACTCGTTTCAAAGAGAATGTCAAGGGAAGCACTGCTAGTCTTCATTCAAATTAATGTACATTGTTCATTGGGCACACCCTCTATATTCCAAAATGGGGAAGACAAAATCAGGAACCAAAAAAAATCTCTCGTTAAATCCCATAATTTATTAAGCAAATTCAGGTATGTGAACGAAACAAACTGAAAAGAAACAAAAACAAGTTACATTATAGTTGAAAAGACTACTGAAAAAACGCAATAAAGTGGACGTTCACTGTAAAATCTTGTCATTTTACTGACCTCGGTGTCCAGATCTGACGAAGAATCTGTTGAAGAAGTTGGAGAACCAGTGATTAAAGTGTTAAATGATCTTGATCCAGAGAAATCACCATTTCTAGCTATCCCAACTCTTGCATTCAGGGGCTGCAAACCCAGAGGCCAACCTTCTTCCTGCAATCAAATCAGTCAGCAGTATTATTCGAAACCCTGCACCCTCAAAATAATGCACATAAAAAGACGAGGAAGATAATTGTACTTTCATCAGAGACAAGAACAACGAGACAAAGAAATGGTAGACCCTCTACTCGGGCAAACGATAGGAAAAGAACACCCACCCACATTCGAAAACTCAGAGAAACATAAAAATCTAAGTGACAATCCATGAGGAATTATCCAAGAAGTGACCAAGAAGACAAAGATATACCTGCCGAGCCATATCTGCCAAGAGACTACTACTTGTGATAATTGTATGGTTGTGGTGATTGAACTATATGTAAAAGGAAGTCACTGTAGGGAGTTCATTCGGGCACTGTTTTAGAAGAAAGAAGGGTCATTTCCTTTGTGTTTTCTACTCTACAAGACAAGACAGGTGGGTGTGATAGATTCTGAGAAGACGAGAAAGTGAGGTCCAAAGCAGGAGCCCTTCACTAGTGCAATAGCCATTGATTACATGTGGGATAGTAAAAACAGGCAGAAGAGGGTCAAAAGGAAAAATGACTTATCATTTGCATGCAATCTTTTCTTCGCTTTACTAAAATTTCGTTGACTAGAAACTCAAAAGAGGGAACAATATCATATTGTACCAATAGAAAATTTTAAAGTGAACCCAACATTTGGCTGGTGTCCATGGCAAGATCAGGAACTGTGCTCGAGAGAACTATAGAACTACCCTATATTGGAAGCTGTCAAATCCAGTAAAGGGTCCAAGGAGAATTTTCTTTCTTCCATGGAATGCCGGTATTCCGTCCCTATTTTTTAAATGTAATACTAATTAATTATAAAACTTTTTCTTTAAAATATTTGAAGTCTGTTTATGATTTAGTCTTTCAATTAGTTTTTTTTTTTTTTTTTACAATTCAATTGTTGTTTTCTCGAAGTATTTTATTTCCAGTCAGTGTTTTTTTGATTTCACCTACTGTAAGCAAAATCAAAACAATATTTAAAAAAAACATTTTGCATTTTCCTTTTTTTTAAAAAAAAAATACTAGTCAATTCTGATTAACATATTTTTTATTTCCAAAACCAAAACAATTTATTCATAAAATTATATAAAAAAATAGAAACTAAATATTATTTTTATCTTTCATCCTTCTTATGCAGTTAACAATAGTCAACATAACAAAAAGATGATATGATTTTAATGTTGGGTTTTTCAAAACATATGTACACAGTAGAAACAATAAATCTAAAAACTTTTGGGAGTCTTAAAATCTTGTCAGACAAATTTAAAGTTGTTTAAGATTTATACAAAAATTACTTAAAGATCACATGTTTTTTTTCGGCTTTGAATAATTGTTTCAAAGTTAGGTTATCGCAAACCAAAAATCATTCAAGTATCTAGTCTCTAACAGTAATCCACACAAACTACCAGTGATAAATCTTCTAAACTCTTTTCGGAAAGAGGGATTGTTATACCTTTGAGTACTAACTCTCTTTTTTTATGTTGTTCTGTGTACTGTAAAAAAAAGAGGCATGATATTCTATTTATAAGCAAACTAAAAACCTTATAAATAAGAAAATATCAATTTGCCCATGAATAATAATAACACATGTATTATTTCAGGATAATTTTATAAATTTATTCAATCAAATCTCTACTTGATTTTTCAAGTTTTAGAATTTTAATTCGATGTATAAGTTACATTTTAGTCTCTAATTTCTAAAAATCATTTGCAATCAAGTCACATTTAATTAATCATTTTATTTTAATTTATGACCAATGATTCTTATTAAAATCCCTATTAACACCTAAAATATTTTAGGATCTATTAAATAAAACTATTTGGCTTATAAACTCTCTTCATTTAGAAAACTATTTTTCTAAAATATTTTTAATTAAATCCTAATCCTATTAGGTTATTGCAGAAAATAAAAGTCATAACATTCTAATTATAGAGAAACCTGGAAACCATATAAATAGAAAAATACCAAATTGCCCCTGAATAATATCACACATATTATTTCAGGACAATTTTATAAATTTATTCAATTAAGTCCTTACTTAATTTTTCTAAGTTTAGAATTGTAACTCCTTGAATAAGTTACATTCCAGTCCCCAATATCTAAAAATCATTTACAATGAAGTTACACTTGATTAATCATTCTGTTTTAATTTTTGATCAACGATTCTTATGTGTGTGGTTCATTAGGTTCCTTAATAAGTTGACCCAAATATATATCACAATCATAAATAAAATAGAATTAAATAAATTAAACAATTTAATTTATTATCAATTCTACAATTAATTGATTTATATTTAAAGATTAAGTATAATGTCTAGCAACCTATCATGATTTCCTGAATATTATGAAAGTCATAAGTGGTTTGACACCTTTTAGTGACCAGTTTCTCAATGTAATTATTATTCATTCATCAACAATGTTTTGATTTAGACATTATAGCATGAAATGTGTCTACAATGTAAAATCATGTTTTTCTCATTACCATAGTCATCGATGCTTTGAATAAGATTTGAATTTTTTTTTAAATCCCATTCCACCTTATACAAGAACTTATAATCAATACTATTTGACAACATATGAAATATTTTCCTTAGTTCACCTAAGATGATGAGTTCTCTTATAATTACTAAAATACTTTTATATAGTTCATGTTATATTGAATATATGCTTACTTGTTACCCTTAATTAAGATAATATATAATATGATCAAAGTTTAACATTTTCTATATAAGATAACTTAGTGATCTCAAGTTTAAGAATCACTTACACAACCATCACGTGAGTCTTTGCATAGAAACAAGTGATCTCTCCATATAGAATTTTCATACAGGTCAGTTCAGTGTACATGTCAGCTTATGAGAACACCTATTTTCTATCATAAAAAAAAGAGAGAGCATAATATGTATCAATTTTAATGGCTCTAATTAATATCTATTTTTAATAGAGTATTGACCATGAATAATTAGGAATGATGAAATCTCATAATTATAACAACTTTATAATTTTATTTGAAAAATATTTTTGTCTCAAGAACTTTATATTTACTCTAAATTCATTAATCAAATATTTGATGAATATTAAAGATAAATGACTCTTTATTAAAAAAAAATATGTTTCCATAAAGAAAATCAATGTCACGTATAACCAACTGATTAACCACATGATCCATGCATTAACAATTGACACACTAAATTATCTAACCTTAAAAGTTTTAAGATTTTTTATATGTTAAAAATATAAAATTATCTTTTTATTGTGCTAGCTTATTTGTTATGCTTGTAATGTTTGATTTCTCTGTAATTATATACAAAAAAAATCTAATCCATTACTAAATGTTACAATACAACTCGAGCTCCTTGAACCATTCTAAATTTCTACGTTCTTCATTTTCTTTCCTAGTTTGCTATCATGTATTTTTTTTTTTTTTTTGCAATTGCAGTGAGGAGAAAGAATGATAATTTATATATTTGAACAAGTAAAATAAAATAATTTAGTCCTTTTAAATTAAAAAATACTTAAAATTGTGTAATTAGACTTTTTAATATGTCACTGTGGAATGCATGCAAGGTTTTTAGTTTATGTATAAGTATAAAAATATAAAATACTACGTGTACCTGTTTTGTCCTGTTTACTCTAGCGGGAAAACAATTTTTTTCTGAAAAAGAAAAGAAAAGAAAAGGTCTTGGTAAAAAAAATTTATATTTTTTTTATAATTTTTGCAAAAAAAAGAAATAGATAAGTACTTTTTCGAAACTGCTGTGAGTGGCCCATAGCCATCACCCAGAATTCAGGGCAGCCCACTAGGCTACAACCTTAACACAACTTGATCTTAACTCGTCCACAAGGGTAGAAGAGGAGCCTCCTTTGAGAAATGACCCTTTGCGATTTTCCAATGCCCCAACACCGTGAGTGGGCTTATTGGAGTGAGAACTTCCAAAGCCAGCCCAACAACCAGCCCACTAGTAATTGCAAGTGGCTTAGCCCAATTCTGATGGGCCAGAGTTGGTATGTATGGTTGAAAACTTCAAATAATCGTCAGCCTAATATGTAACAATAAATAATAGATTTAATGCTACACCTTGGATTAAGAAAAATTAAGAAGATGGAGTTTGTTATTTAAAAGTGCTTTTTTTCCTTAATTGAAGAAATAGCAGTGGGTATAATATGAATCGTGTTTTTTTGAAAGAAAAGCTTCTACGTTTTGAAACACAATATTGCCAAAAATTTCCATTTTTAATTTATCGTATATTTAATTTACTGTAATTCCTCTGTAATTCCTTACATTTAGCATACATTGTGTATAAATCTGATCCTCAACAACAGTAATAATATGTGGAAAATTACTGTTGAAAAACTCTGTTATATTTCTCTCTGTTATAATCTGCTTTACCTTTTGCAACAAGATCCCCACATTATGATCATATGTAATCATGCAATGGTATATGCACCACTTGTAATATATATATATATATATATATATATATATATATATATATATATATATATATATATATATATGAAAAAGTATTACGATTGAATCATGATTTATCACTTTTAGGATATCTGATTGTAACACCTCATCAATTAGAAATATACTGGACTTTGTAGACATGTTCCCGCAAAAATAATAATCAATCTCTATCTATGTGTTTAGTTTGAGGTTTAAAGACTGGATTAGATAAGCTGTATCGACATTATCACACCATATGAACACAGGTTGTTGAAGATCTTGACCCAATTCTTTTTCAAAGTGATCTTAACCAAATCAACTCAGCTGTTGCCTTAGTCTGTGATCAAGAAATAAGGGTCTTTCCCAAGTAAATCGCAAAGCAACCTGTAGAACTGCTATGTATCTTTTTGCGTGTCTGCCCGATCTGCATCGGCAAAGGCCTGCAACTGATTGGCAGCTGAAGGTGTAACCAGTAGTCCATGATCAATGGGGTCACGAATGTATCGCAACACTCTCTTGCAAGCTTTTTAATGTAAATCGGCAGGCGAGCCGGATGAAATGGCAGAGCTTGTTGATTCAATAAGCAAGATCACTACTAGAAAATCGATAAATACAAACGGAAATATCGAGAGAATATTTTCATCGGTAAAATCTCTCGAGATTTTACCGATGAAAATATTCCCTCGGTATATACAGAGGGAATTACCGTGGGAAAAAAAAATTAAAATACAGTAAAAAAAATGATGATGTGTCATTTTTACCAACGGAATTACCGACAGAATTTATTCCGTCGGTAAATTCGTTGGTAAACTGTGAACATTGTTCATCATGTCAATTACAAAGGGAATCACAGACGGAATTTTCCGTCAGTATTTTCCAGAGAACTCCAGAACTGTTCACTTTCCAATTGCGCTGTTAATTGTTGTTCTTTACGGACAAAATCACTGACGGATTGAAAAGTCGTCGGTGTTATTTGATGGTTTTTTGAAAAAATTCAATTAATTTAAAATTTTCATTTAAATATTACAGAGGGAATCACCGACGGATTGAAAAATCGTCAGTAATTGTTGGCGGTTTCTGAAAACTTTTTACGAAATTAAAAATTTAAATTAAATATTACTGATGGAATTACCGACGAAATAATTAAAAAATATTAATATTCAATTATCCGTCGGTAAATTCGTCGCTAACGCGCCCCAATAAAAAGCCCGAATCCCCTTATTTCACAAGAGATATACTCATTTCTTATTCTTATTCTTCTTCACTATATGTAAAAAACATCAATATCTATTTCTTTCTCTTCTTTTCTCTCCTCATTTCCTTCTCTTTTCCTCCATGCTTAGGCATGTCTTCTTTTTTCTTTTATCCTCTTAGTTTTTTTAATTTATATGCTTTAAGAATTTTTTTTCTCTCCTTAGCTTCACTTGCAATTACATTAAGGTAAGATTTTTCTTTTTTATTTTTTTTCATGATTTTTTCATGATTTTTTAATTGTTTTTGTTCTTAACAATTGTATAAATGTTGTTGTGAGATATTTTTTTTCATATAAGATCAATTTTTAGTTGATTTATTTATAGGATTTTTAAATTTTTAGCAATTGCAACTTCATTTTTTTCATATGAATTTTTTTAGTTGAATTTATTTTTTTGTTTTATTTATTTGTTGCAAATTTGTTTGAGTTGATTTTCTTATTCTTTTTTCCAAGCATTTTGAGTATATATTATAGAGTGTTGATTTATGTTAATTTAATTATTTTATAATTTTATAAAATTAATTTTTTTTAAAATGTTTTTAAATAATTACCGACGGAATTACTGAAGGAAATTCCATCAGTAATTCCGTCGGTAAATCCGTGGGTAATAAAAAAAATTATTACCGACGCGTCTGTTCCAACAGTAAATTCGTCGATAATAATATTTTTTTTATTACCAACGGATTTACCGACGGACAAAAAATTACCGATAAAAGATGTATTGACAAAGCATTTCTATCGGTGATTTTATTGGTAAATTAATTATTGATAAAATATATATTTTATATTGATAAAAAAATTTCATCGATAAAACTATTAAATGTTGCAGTGAATCAGTTCTATTTAAACAAGCATGGCAGAAAGAGTCAACCATTACGGACCGTGCATGGGGTCACCCATTAGATAGTCATAGGGGTTGTGACCGATTTCGAAGCATCCTTGTATATGTGCTCGTCACAAGATGAGGGGAGGTATTTCTTCTGAGAAAGAAGAAATCCATTATTGTGTGCAATAATCTCGATTCCTAATAAGTGATGCAGATTCCTTAAATTACTCTGAAGAGAGCTAAAGGTTCCGGAGAAACTACTGTTGATCCATACCTACTGTTCACCCATAATTATATTGGATTCCAACAGTAATCCATAGTTTATTGCCTTTTTTTTTTGTTTTTTTTAAAATTATTTTTGTCTATTTTATTTATCAATATCGGAGTGAGTAAAAATTAAATTTTGTAATTTATTTATTTTTATTTTGTTTTTTTATAGGGTTAAAGTGGTTTACGAGTTTGTTAGGGTAACTCAAGTTGCCCTGGTTTACGAGTTTGTTAAGGTGTTTTTTTTCTTGTTCTTTTTAATTGAAATTGACTTTGTTGTCATTTATTTTTTTCTCATATAATTAAAAAAATAGTTTTGAAAAAAAACATGTTATTAAACTTTATAAAGTCCATATATTTGTTCACAGGTTTGGCTGGTTGATACGGTTCGCGGGTCTGGCAAGTTTAACTTTTTTTTTCGATTTAGTCTATAAATATTATGTTAATTGAAAATTCAATTTCATAATTGGTTTCAATTCGTTTTTTATAAAGTTATCTCAATCTTAAAAAATATCTCAGTAATGGGTTGGTGTTTAATTTTATGATCGTATATTTTTATTATCATATAATTAAATAAAAAATAACTTAAAAAATGATAATCTTAGAGAAGTTCATAACCCGGTTCACGGATGACAAGCTAGCCTAGGTTACCTGATTCACAGGCTTGATGGGTTTACTTACCTACCAGATTTTTTTTTTGTTTTTGATCCTTTATTTTTTTATTTTGTTCTTTAATATTGGATTGGTTAGTAAATAGATTATATAATTTATTTTTGTTTGTTTTCTATAGGATTATCACAGTCTCAAATAAATATTTATTCTAGAGTTGGTGTTTAATTTTACAAGCATCTATTTTTATTATATAATTATAAAAATTATAAAAAAATTTATTAAACCTAATATAATCCATGACTTGGGTCATAAGGGGACCATGGTTGATTTAATTTGTTGTTGTTTTGATATTTTTTTAAAAAATTATTATTTTGAATTTTATTTTTTAAAAAATTAAACTATATTTTTACCGGTTATTTAGATCTCCTTTGAATTCATAAAATTAATTAGTTTAAATTAGGTTAGCTCCTATATAATTTAATTAAAAATTTAAGTTAAATAAAAAATTAAAACATGAGATTTTAAAATTAACACGATTTGATAACACTATAAAAAAACACTCTTCGTGTATTTAATATTATTTTTAATATATTTAAAAAATTAATCTGATCACAGCAGAAGATTATCACCATCTATGTATACAAGTAGATAAATAACGTCATGACTCATGACATCATTGAAAATAAATAAAGAAGAATAAGTATGTCAACCTTGAAAGCCAATACAAAGCAAGAAATTACTTAGCCTATGAAACCACGCCCTTAGTGCTTGTTTCAACTTATAATTTGGACAGCTCTAATCAATGAAGCCTTGGGATTGCCGCATATTGGCATATTAAAAAGTATATTATAAATTTAGATTTATTAAAAATTTACATGATTATGAATTAAAAATTCATAAAATTAATTAAAATATATAAAAATTAATCTGAATATCCATATTAATAATAATAAAAAAAGCTATGACGTATCATAAATTTCAAAATTATTAAAAATTTATATAATTATTAATTTTAAAACATATAAGATTAATTAAATTATACACAAATTAGCCTAAACACTTATATTAATTAAAAAAATTAAATTATAGGTATAAAAGAATTAATTATTAATAAAAAAATAGTATTCAAAATACAACATTTTATAAAAATTTCTTTCATGTTTACGAACAATTTTGAGAATGGTTGTAAAATTAATAAATCAAATTTAAACAATATTTTGAAGCTCGATGTGATGGTCACGTTTGATTAGTTTAGATGGAACCATCTTAAGGATCATAATAGTTTAATTTTATAATCAGACAAAAATAACCTAATAATCTACTTGTTTTATATAAAAAAATTAAAAAATTATTTATTTAAAATTATTGTTTTATATTTTTAACAGCAACCAAGTATTCCTGCGGATGCAGATGTTTTCTGTCACACGAGGGAATATCCCACTTGGGTTTGCTTCGCACTGATGTCATGCATCCAATATGGAGGATATTTGTTACCCCGGGAGAGTCAACGCATAAAACTTTCACTTAGCAATAGAGTCAACGCAATTATATCCATGTTCCAGAGAAATTTAGAGATCCATTCGTTTTCCCCTTAGGGTTAATACTGTGCTTCGTAGCGTAATAACAGTTATTTTTTAAATAATTTTTTATATTAAATTAAATATATATTAATAATATTTTTTTATTTTTTAAAAATTATTTTTAATATTAACACATCAAAACGATTTAAAACATACAAATTATATTAAATTTTAATAAAATATTAAAAAAAATTAAATTTTTTAATAAGGAGGTTTTCATCGAGTTACCAAACCAAAATCTATCTTCTTCTTTATCTTTATTTTTTAAACAGGAACAACCCATATTCAACAAACAGCATTTACTATTAACATCCCGATGGGTTTGTTCAAAAATAAAATAAAATTACTTGAGGGGACCAGAAAATTGGTAGAATCCTATGAATAAGTCTATCATAATCCAGACGAGTAATCCATCATAAGCTATAATTTGGTATCAATCTCTTTTGCACATAACAAGCTGCAGATTCAGAATCTGCGTGCAGAAAGAGGGGCCAAAAAAGAAGAAACGTGAACCTGCCTTGTAAAGAAAGAAATGACATGAATGATCTGTGATATAGCAATATTGATAATATTAGCATCCTGGATATGATTTTGCTTGTCATGAAGATTTTGGCAGATGAAAAAAAAAATAAGAAAAATGTAACTGTAACTTCACATAATTATAAGTAGCTAGCACCTTTATTTGGTGTCGTTGCCTTGTCTAACTTTCTTAATCTTGCCACCAAGATTTGCAGCAAGAGCTGGGGGAAACAAAGTTTCAACCTCGTTGGACAGATCAAGTAAGACTCTCCGTCGAGGCGATTTTCGTTTGGTTGATGGAAGTGATTTAGGTTTTCTAGGTGCAGGCGGACATTGAAAAATGACAGGGATTTTGCAATCAGAAGAAGTTGGAGTCTTCGAACCATCACCATGATCACTATCTTCAATTTGGAAAGCTCCTAAAGATGGGAATTTTATCTTCAAAGTAGGTACCGAGATCTCGCATTTATCTTCTTGCTTTCCTTCTTCGTCAACTTCTTTTTCCTGATGAAGCTCTTGAGCTACAGTTTCACCGTCATCTCCAAGTTCTAACGTGGGTCTCACAAGGAAATTGAATTCCTTAGGATTCGGATCTTTCTCAGAGAAAAAAATCTGAGAGTTGGGCAACCCCGTTAACGAAAATGGTTTCGATTCCGAGAACATGGCAGAAAAACCTCTCTTGATCAAATTAATAAAGCAAACACAGGACAAAACCCAGTCGAAATCTAAAGCTAGATCTTGAGAATACTAGCTAGCTAGGGTACTCAGGAAGATAGTGATCTAGCTAGTAGGGAAAAGGGAAAGATAAAACAAAAACAAGCAAGCAAATACTGAAAATAGCTTTAGATTGCTAAGAGTAGGCTGGAGCCATGGAAGGAGAAATGCTTGGCATTATAGAATACAGTGGTGGTGGCTGAGAATCAAATCATAAAAATGGCCACCTTTTCGGTTTCTTTAGTGAATGTTTCTTAGCTTGTTTGGGTTTCTAGCTATAGAAATGTTCTTGAAGGGAGGGAGAGAACGTAGGAAACTTAGAAAAACACTTCGGCGAAGGATCCAATGCAACATATATTGAGCATTGACATAAACTCACTCTTCTTTATCAAGAAGAAAAAGAAAATAATAATAATTAAAAAAAAAAGTCCCTCGCTTACTCGCTTTGAGAATGAGGTTCACTCTTTATCGGGTCAGCCATTAACTAACTATTATAACCTCTGTGGCTTAAGCATCGCAATCGCTTTTTCTCTGATTTCTACGAATTTTGATGCACGTGGTTTGCTACAGGAAAAACCCATCTCGTGCTAACCGCTATTTTATTTGACTCTTCTCGCAACTCTCCTCTCGTTTCTCGCCATATTTTATGACTATATATATAACTTCTCGTCTCGTAGTCGATGTTTTCTTTTTTTTTTTATCAGCGTCAAGATTGTCAATTTCATTTTATTTCATTCAGAATGACTAAAATATTTCATACCAATTCAAAAAAAGAACAAAACAGAACAAATTTTATCTCATTTTAAATCTCGATCCGTTCTAGATTTTTCTGTTAAATTCCGTCCGGAACGTTCCGATTTCATTTCACATGTTCCGTTCCATTCTTGAAAAACCATTGAATCAAATTGAACCTTGTTCAATTTAATTAATTAAATCACCCAATTATAAAAAGCTCTTTTTCATTACTATTTTCAATAACAATGATATTAATAATAATATTGAAAATTATTATTACTATTTTCATT